>NC_069509.1:154042918-154145418 GCF_027579735.1 Bombina bombina
TCTAGAGTGCAGATGAAGCATTGCAACTGGCACTGGAGCGGTCTTTACTGGAAACCGGAATAAATAGCCTACAAGAGCTAAGGTTTGTCCCTTTTTTATATAAGCTGAGCAGTATTCAATTTCTCTATATATGTCTATATATGTCTCAAATGCCATTAATCTGTGTTTATTTTAAATGCATGCAATTAAATTGTACTAAAGCTAGGGAGCATTAAAGGGACACTAAACCCAAAATTCTTCTTTCATGATTTAAGTAGAGCATACAAATTTAAACAACTTTCCTATTTAGATACCAATAAAATGAAGCAACATTGTTTACATGTAAATTGGAAAGTTGTTTAAAAATATATAATCCTATCTGAATCATGAAAGAAACATTTTGTGTTTCATATCCCTTTTAATTTGTTAAGCTTAGGTCCTAGTAGTGCATTGTTGCTCTGGAGATGAGTTTAACTATGGTAACCCGTTTGCAAGGGTTAAACACAGAGCTAGGGCATTTTATTACACTACTGCTTGCACATTATAGCATTCATTGTGTTGGGTTTTTTTGCACTTTTTAACGCTAATGATTTAGGATAGAATAATAATCTTTTGAACTAATATTTTTATAATATTTAAGTAATACATTCTTTATTTAGTATCTGTTCCATCTTGTTTGTTTTTTAGCCTTCAGGAAGAAGACCCGGAACTAGCTAAGGCTTTGGCTGCCAGTAACAACAACTTGAACATTCAACGGAAGGCTTTAAAAGCTACTGGCAAATGAACTGTACAAACTCTTATGTAAATCCAAATGGGAACCTGATCTTTGTACATAAAGGGGAATTTTCATCACAAATATTTCAGGAATTTACAAACGTTCACTATGTATAAAAAAAAAATTGCTTATTTTTCTATCAGAGGCTTGAAGCCAAATGTAAACTTCAAAAAAACTTTTAAAAGAATTTCAACTTTTTTTTTTTTTTTTTTTTTAAATCATTTTTGCGCAATTTTTATCTTCAGCTAAAATGTATAGAATTGTCTCCGTTTATCGATTTTTAGTTTAAATGTTCTTGACTTTGCAACGTTTTATGTTTTTTAACTCCTGTTCTGGTATGCTGTTTAAAACGTAAGAGACTGATTTGCAATATTTATTTGTTTGAATTTATCAATTAAAAATAATTCACAATGATAGTTTTTTTCTTTAATTTTATTTATGCATTGTACTTTTGTCAGCTTTTTTTGCAATCATTTTAGCTTCAAAACTTCTGATTGAACTAGCTTTATGCTATATTGTAATTACTTAGTCCCGTTTCCTTGAAATTTAAGTCTAAGAATTGGAAGTGCACACATCAATTTAATCCTGCTACATATTGTATTTGTTTCTAACTGGACTCAACATAGGGATTATATAGTATATTGCAAAACAGCAGATTTGCTGACAAAATAAACACTGGAAAACTACAGCAATGAAAGTGTTAATTTTATTCAGACTTCGCTGGTATGTTAGGACAACAAACCCATTTTTTTTTTCTTCTTTCATGATTCAGATAGAACATACAATTTTAAACAACTTTCCAATTTACTTCTGTTATCTAATTTTCTTTAATCTCTTGGTATCCTTTGTTGAAAAGAATAGACTCAGGAGCTTGGAGCTAGCTGCTAATTGGTTTCTTAACTTGTATGCTCATTTTCATTGGCTTACAAATATGTTCAGCTGATTCTAACACTGTAATTAACAATTATTTTCATAATCGATTAATCGGACGATTTATTTTTTCGATTAATCGGATAAAAAAATCATTTTTTTCCAATATTTAAAATAAAATCCACATACTGAGTGTTATAAATATAAACTTCAGACTAAAACCTTACATTAACACAACTGTTGGTCTATTTTTTTTTTTTTAAGCAGCAGAACAAATTTTTATAATTAAGCAAAACAAAACCACAAACTGAAAAAAAGGTAGAACTAGTAAGAGGTAAACTATCACTGTTTATAACATTCTGTTATTTACTCTTTCAGAAACTTTGCATTGAAATGCAAAAATGTTCACATGCTCCTGGCTGAGGCTGGCTTACTTTTTGCAGCTATTTTGCCTGCATCAGAGAAGAGGCTCTCAGATGGTGTTGAGGTGCCTGAGATGTATAAGTAGGGTTTTACCAATTTCACCAAGGTGGGCTATTTATCTTTGTTAGCTCTCCACCAATGCAAGGGACCTCTTAAAGTAAACCTGGACTTCATTCTGACATAAAAATATATTTAATATCTATATGCAATGTTAAACAACCAGCTAAAAGTTTAGGGGGAAAAATATCTAGTCCACTCTTAAAATAATAGATATATACTTACAGAGGTTGAATTTGGTACATTTTCAAATTAATTAAAAATATTTAAAAAAAAAAAGGCAAAAGGGCTAAAGACTGTATATCAGTAACAGGACACAGCCTTACACATTTATCTATAGAGTATATATAATCAGCAATAGCAAGCGATCCGCTAAAAATTGTGCAAACCGGTAATAGTGACCTCAATTCATATAACAACTCCCATCAATCTAGGGCTAAGTGTAAATAATAAGCCTATCATTATATCATGCAAAGCACACTCCAAAATCACCTGATTTAATATAAACAATCCAAATTATGACTCCTATTTATTTCAGGGTTGCACATAAGCCAGGAGTAGTTGTAAACTTATAGTGTCCTGAAAAAGTGAAAAGTAAACGTCTATAGACATCCTTTAGGCTAAGGACATAACCATAAAACACAATACCATGTGCAGGAGCTCATTGGAGTAAATCAGCTGGTGCTGTGCACAGACCAACTAATTGCAAACCAACTAATCGATTATGAGATTCGTTGACAACTCCTTTCATAATCGATTAGTTGTTGCAGCTCTAAAGTAGTGCAATATGCTGCTGCTTCAATAAAAGATACCAAGTGAATAAAGCAAAATTGATAACAGAAGTAAATTACAAAGTTTTTTAAAAAAAATGTACAATCTATCTGAATCATGAGAAACATTTTTGGGTTTCATGTCCTTTTAATACTGCAGCCCCATTTGTAAAACTTTTGATCAGTTTTTGGTAACAAACTCGGCCACTGGATAATACAGAAAATGAAATGCAATGCTACTTTATGTATATCTTTAAGGGTCACTGAATTTTAATTACTATTTATGAAGCACTTATGTATATGAGGGTCAGTTTAAGTGTGTAGTATGAAAACAAACTGTGCAAATAAGCGAGAAATGCCACTTCAGAACCCAAATATAGGTTTTTCAATAGGTCCAAAGTACTGAATTTAAAAAAGGCAAAGATTTGAGAAGCACCAGGAAAAGATTTTTCTCTTATAAGATGTATCGAGTCCACGGATTCATCCATACTTGTGGGATATTCTCCTTCCCAACAGGAAGTGGGAGACAGAGCACCCACTGCAGAGCTGTCTATATAGCTCTGCCCCCCAGTCATTCTCTCTGCCTGCTTAACTGCTAGGAAGGGCAAAGTGAGTGACAAAAATGTTAGTTTTTATTTTCTCAAGCAAAAGTTTATTTTAAATGGTACTGGTGTGTACTATTTACTCTCTGGCAGAAAAGGGATGAAGATTTCTGCAAGGAGGATGATGATCTTAGCATTTTGTAATTAAGATCCACTGCTGTTCTCACAAGGGCTGAAGAGTACAGGAAAACTTCAGTTGGGGGAACAGTTTACAGGCTAAACTGCATTAAGGTATGTTCAGTCTATTTTATTCTAGACAGACTGTGTTATTTCTAGAAAAGGCTGGCAATATCCCCATGAGGCAAAAATATGGAAATAGAAGGATGACTCCTCAAAAGTTGTAGTCCAAAATACTTTTAATAGGTACAGGTTCAGACAGCAAAAACCACAATGTTTCGGGGTCAGTACCCCTTAGTCATGTGATGAAACATAACCTTAACACACCTGATTAAATAGGCTAACAAATTAACCCTTGATGCACTTTGCAACTTTACTTTAGCATAGCAGTGTAATAACACTGACCCCTGCAGGCCAGGTGTGAAAAAGGGCATGTGAATTAAAAACAAAATATCCGAAAGCCTCCAGCAACATTATTTAAAGATACAATGCTACAAAGCTATTGTTGTATATGGTCACACACCCTATAATACACAAAAAAATATATACAAAGACATATCAATTAATAAACAATTCTAAATGAATATCCTGCATACAGAATGACCAACTAAATAAAATGGAGTTATAAATGGCAAATGTATGGTAACTTTATATTAGATAATTTATTTTATTGATGGTATTTTTCTAAGATGGATTTAATGTAACCTATCATATACATAAAAATATGAAAATGCTACACAATTCAAGAACTGCCATGCCTTATTAAGAGTAGAGAAACAGAACCTAGAGTGAAAACTCATAGCACAATATCTCAACAATAACTTTTCAGAAAAATATCTTAATAAAACACAGACCAGTCAATCTCCCTGTTCATCCCCTTCGGCTCCAGGGTATCTAATTTAAATATCCAATAAGATTCACGTTGTTTTAGCAAACGTGTTCTATTACCGCCACGTCTTGGAATCTTAATATGGTCGATAACCTGGAACCGAAGCTGACTAACATGGTGGCCAGCTGACAAGAAATGATATGCCACTGGGGCAGTATTCACCTTGCACCTGATGTTGCTCTTATGCTCGGTGATACGGTCACCCTTCCGTCTGGTGGACTCACCCACATAGGCACGCCCACACGGACACTTAATCAAATATATGACAAAACTCGTATTGCAAGTATAGTAATCTTTGTATTTAAATTTATATCCTGTTTGAGGATGCACAAAGTAAGGACTTTTGATAACAGAACCACAGTTCATACACCCCAAACAAGGGAAACAACCCAGGTTCTTCTTAGTGATGTAACCCTGTTGAGGGGCTCTGCCAGGACCCACATCTGCTTTCACCAAAGCATCTCTCAAGCTTTTATTGCGCTTATAGGCAGGCAATGGGTACAGGCGGAACTCCTCAACATTGGGGATGCAGTTCTGCAAAATACTCCAATGCTTACGTACAATACGAGCAATGTCATGACTTTGTCTGCAAAAACTGGAAACAAAAACCATTCTTTCTTTCATGTAATTAGCAAGAGTCCATGAGCTAGTGACGTATGGGATATACATTCCTACCAGGAGGGGCAAAGTTTCCCAAACTTCAAAATGCCTATAAATACACCCCTCACCACACCCACAAATCAGTTTTACAAACTTTGCCTCCTATGGAGGTGGTCTGTGGCATATGTCAATCATCAAGGAGGGACTCACAGTCCTCTGGCTATGAAAGAAGTATCTCGAATACTGTTATGGGCGGAATCCAGCTCCTGTCTAATCTCTGCGGTTCATATCCCAGGTATTGACAATTGGAAAGCGGATTATCTCAGTCACCAAACGTTACATCCGGGCAAATGGTCTCTTCACCCAGAGGTGTTTCTTCAGATTGTTCAAATGTGGGGACTTCCAGAAATAGATCTGACGGCTTCTCATCTAAACAAGAAACTTCCCAGGTATCTGTCCAGATCCAGGGATCCTCAGGCGGAAGCAGTGGATGCATTGTCACTTCCTTGGAAGTATCATCCTGCCTATATCTTTCCGCCTCTAGTTCTTCTTCCAAGAGTAATCTCCAAGATTCTGAAGGAATGCTCGTTTTTTCTGCTGGTGGCTCCAGCATGGTCTCACAGGTTTTGGTATACGGATCTTGTCCACATGGCTTCTTGCCAACCGTGGACTCTTCCGTTAAGACCAGACCTTCTGTCACAAGGTCCTTTTTTACCATCAGGATCTAAAATCCTTAAATTTAAAGGTATGGAGATTGAACGCTTGATTCTTAGTCAAAGAGGTTTCTCTGACTCTGTGATTAATACTATGTTACAGGCTCGTAGATCTGTATCTAGGAATATATATTATCGAGTCTGGAAGACTTACATTTCTTGGTGTCTTTCTCATCATTTTTCCTGGTATTCTTTTAGAATTCCGAGAATTTTTCAGTTTCTTCAGGATGGTTTGGATAAAGGTTTGTCTGCAAGTTCCTTGAAAGGACAAATCTCTGCTCTTTCTGTTCTTTTTCACAGAAGGATTACTATTCTTCCTGATATTCATTGTTTTGTACAAGCTTTGGTTCGTATAAAACCTGTTATTAAGTCAATTTCTCCTCCTTGGAGTTTGAATTTGGTTCTGGGGGCTCTTCAAGCTCTTCCGTTTGAACCTATGCATTCACTGGACATTAAATTACTTTCTTGGAAAGTTTTGTTTTCTTTTGGCCATCTCTTCTGCTAGAAGAGTTTCTGAATTATCTGCTCTTTCTTGTGAATCTCCCTTTCTGATTTTCCATCAGGATAAGGCGGTGTTGCAAACTTCTTTTAAATTTTTATCTAACGTTGTGAATTCTAACAACATTAGTAGAGAAATTGTGGTTCCTTCATAATGTCCTAATCCTAAGAATTCTAAGGAGAGATCATTGCATTCTTTGGATGTAGTTAGAGCTTTGAAATATTATGTTGAAGCTACTAAGAATTTCCGAAAGACTTCTAGTCTATTTGTTATCTTTTCCGGTTCTAGGAAAGGTCAGAAGGCCTCTGCCATTTCTTTGGCATCTTGGTTGAAATCTTTAATTCATCATGCTTATGTCGAGTCGGGTAAATCTCCGCCTTAAAGGATTAAAGCTCATTCTACTAGGTCAGTTTCTACTTCCTGGGCGTTTAGGAATGAAGCTTCGATTGATCAGATTTGCAAAGCAGCAACTTGGTCTTCTTTGCATACTTTTACTAAATTCTACCATTTTGATGTGTATTCTTCTTCTGAAGCAGTTTTTGGTAGAAAAATACTTCAGGCAGCTGTTTCAGTTTGATTCTTCTGCTTATAATTTCAGTTTTCTTCATTATAAGATTTAAACTTTATTTTGGGTGTGGATTATTTTTCAGCGGAATTGGCTATCTTTATTTTATCCCTCCCTCTCTAGTGACTCTTGCGTGGAAGATCCACATCTTGGGTAGTCATTATCCCATACGTCACTAGCTCATGGACTCTTGCTAATTACATGAAACAAAACATAATTTATGTAAGAACTTACCTGATAAATTCATTTCTTTCATATTAGCAATAGTCCATGAGGCCCACCCTTTTTTTGTGGTGGTTATGATTTTATTGTATAAAGCACAATTATTCAAATTCCTTGTTTTTTATGCTTTCGCACTTTTTTCTTATCACCCCACTTCTTGGCTATTCGTTAAACTGATTTGTGGGTGTGGTGAGGGGTGTATTTATAGGCATTTTGAGGTTTGGGAAACTTTGCCCCTCCTGGTAGGAATGTATATCCCATACGTCACTAGCTCATGGACTCTTGCTAATATGAAAGAAATGAATTTATCAGGTAAGTTCTTACATAAATTATGTTTTTCCCTTTGTCTTGTAAGGATTTTGGTTTAAATAATGTTTCTCTGTCTAAGGCAGACACATTTTTTATGGTCTCTTGAATCAATGTAGTTGGATAACCTCTCTGGATGAATTTGTGACCCATCTCTGCAAGTCTAATTTAGAAACATAGAAACATAGAAACATAGATATTGACGGCAGATAAGAGCCATAGGCCCAGCAAGTCTGCCCGACCTTACCTAACAGTATAAACTTATCTAGTTCGTAGGATAGCCCTATGCTTGTCCCATGCATTTTTAAAGTCCCCCACAGTGTTTGTTGCTACTACCTCTTGAGGAAGTTTATTCCATAAATCAATCACTCTTTCTGTAAAGAAGTGCTTCCTCAAATTACTTCTGAATCTACTACCCTTTAGCTTGAGCTCATGACCCCTTGTTCTTGAATTTTCCATTTTATGTAAAATACCCACAGCCTCAGTTTTACTAAACCCTTTAATGTACTTGAAAGTTGCTATCATATCACCTCTTTCCCTTCTCTCCTCTAAGCTATACATATTTAGGTCATTGAGCCTATCCTGGTAAGTTTTATTTTTTAGACCATGTACCATTTTGGTAGCCCTCCTTTGCACAGATTCAAGTTTGTTAATATCCTTCTGAAGATATGGTCTCCAGAACTGCACACAATACTCAAGATGAGGCCTAACTAATGATCTATAAAGTGGCATAAGAACCTTACTATTTCTGCTGCAAATACCTCTACCAATACATCCAAGCATTCTGCTAGCCTTACTCGCTGCATTACTACATTGTTTACTAAGTTTTAAATCATCTGAAATAATAATTCCCAAGTCCTGTTCCTCGTCTGTAACAGTCGGTAAAGTGTCATTGAGTCTGTAATTAACATTTGGATTTTTCTTCCCTAAATGCATTATTTTACACTTTGCTGTGTTAAACTTTAGACCCCAGTCATTTGTCCAATCCTCCAATTGTTGTATATCACTTCTCATTTTGTCTACCCCCCCTGGAACATCCACTCTGTTGCAAATTTTTGTATCATCTGCAAAGAGACATACTTTCCCCTGTAGCCCTTTCCTGATATCGCAGATAAAAATGTGAAACAAAACAGGCCCCAGAACTGACCCCTGAGGAACACCACTAGTAACAGCCCCCTCTGCTGAATGAACTCCATTTACTAAGACACTTTGTTTTCTGTCCTTAAGCCTGCATTCCACCCAGTTCACAATTTTTGAATCTAGAAAATCATTTGTGATACATCAGTGTCATCCACAATCCTTTTAACCCTGAGCATCTGACTGCGTGGCAGAAAATGCACCAGGGGTAAAGGGTGTGCACTTTCATAATGGAGTAGGCTGTTCCTATCAGTGGCTTTCCTGAATAAATCAGTTTTGAAACCTTGGCCACATTTAGTTACAGTCACATCCAAAAAATCAATTTTGTGTTCGCTCCAAACCAGTGTAAATTTAATGTTGTTGGTAGCCTGATTTAAATCTGCTACAAAGGACTCCAGAGCCCCAACGTCGCCCAGCCAGATACCGAAAATATCGTCGATGTAGCGCCACCAGGTGGCGCCACACCGGCGAAATTCAGGGTGCTCAAAAACAAATCTCTCTTCGAACAAATTCATAAAAATATTGGCATAATTAGGGGCGACGTTGGAGCCCATGGTTGTCCCCTGTAGCTGCATATAAAACTGGTCCTCAAAAAGGAAATAATTATTGTACAGAATTATTTCCAACAATTGTAAAATGAAGCAAACCTCAGAAGCGTAATATAACCCACATGTAGATAGTGCACTATTGACAGAGCCGATGCCACTAGCATGTGTGATGGAGGTGTACAAGCTAGTGACATCAAGGCTAAACAGGATCAATTTGTCAGTGCCCAATTCTAGATTGTGTATCTTTGCAAGAAAATCATTAGTGTCCTTAATAAAAGTGCATGACTGCTCCACTAATGGTCTCAAAATCTTATCCAAATAAATCGCAATGTTTGAAAAGATGGAATTTGTCCCTGCAACAATGGGACGACCTGGTGGAGCAGTCATGGACTTGTGGACTTTAGGTAATACATAAAGGACCGGAGTAACCGGGTTCTTCACCAACAAAAATTGGCTAGTTTTTTTATCAATAACATTTGATCTTAGTGCAAAGTCTACACAAACCTGAATTTCCTGTTTTAATTTGAAAATGGGATTAGATGATACGGGCTTATACACAGATTGGACACACAATTGGCGATTATTCTCATCTTTGTAGTAAGACTTATTGAGAATGACGGTTGCTCCGCCCTTGTCCGCCGGTTTCAAAATAATGCCGGCATTCTCCTTAAGTCTACTCAAAGCTTGATTGTCATTTTTGGTAAAATTTCCTTTATTAAATCTACCTTTCAAATGCTGATTGTGCACACGTTGTTGTAGTTTCTTGAGATCAGATAATACCAACCTTTCAAAGGTCTCAATGCCAAAATGTGTATGTTGTGGATAAAATGCACTCTTGTTTCTTAAGCCTAAATCACTTATATTCAGAGATGATTTGGGGGCAGGGAATATTGTATTAAATTAGATACCCTGGAGCCGAAGGGGATGAACAGGGAGATTGACTGGTCTGTGTTTTATTAAGATATTTTTCTGAAAAGTTATTGTTGAGATATTGTGCTATGAGTTTTCACTCTAGGTTCTGTTTCTCTACTCTTAATAAGGCATGGCAGTTCTTGAATTGTGTAGCATTTTCATATTTTTATGTATATGATAGGTTACATTAAATCCATCTTAGAAAAATACCATCAATAAAATAAATTATCTAATATAAAGTTACCATACATTTGCCATTTATAACTCCATTTTATTTAGTTGGTCATTCTGTATGCAGGATATTCATTTAGAATTGTTTATTAATTGATATGTCTTTGTATATAATTTTTTGTGTATTATAGGGTGTGTGACCATATACAACAATAGCTTTGTATCTTTAAATAATGTTGCTGGAGGCTTTCTGATATTTTGTTTTTAATTCACATGCCATTTTTCACACCTGGCCTGCAGGGGTCAGTGTTATTACACTGCTATGCTAAAGTAAAGTTGCAAAGTGCATCAAGGGTTAATTTGTTAGCCTATTTAATCAGGTGTGTTAAGGTTATGTTTCATCACATGACTAAGGGGTACTGACCCCGAAACTTTGTGGTTTTTGCTGTCCGAACCTGTACCTATTAAAAGTATTTTGGACTACAACTTTTGAGGAGTCATCCTTCTATTTCCATATTTTTGCACTATTATGTTGGAGTGTGGCAGTCACTTTAAAGGATTACACTCACCTCTTTGAGGATTTATGCTGTATGCTGGACTCTATTTTAATTCTTAATATCCCCATGAGGGAAAGGTAAGCTGTATTCAGTAAAAGAGGAATCCAAGCTTGCATAAAGGGCTCATAGTTACTGGTGACACTGATAGAAAAAAAACGTTTTGGTTTAATTACAAATATAACGTTTTTTGAGGGACTTTAAGGGGTCTTTGTGGCTTGTTGAAGGGTAATTAACCCACATGGCTAGTTTAAGAAACACTCTGTGGAGTTTCTTTTAGGCCCCATAACATCGTGTGAGGTGGGAGGGGCCTAGTTAACTTTACCTCAGAAGCATCCAGCTACTTCTCCAGAGGTTCCTGCTGTATTTGAGGGCTGTAAAGAGTTTTTTTCCCCCCACAAATCGTTCCTAAAGGGCAGGTAGGCGCCACAGCAGAGCTGTCGCAATGTGCTGAACGGTATTTTACCGGTTTTGGAGTTTTTTCAATCCGGTTTTTATATTTAAGGGGTTAATTGTTTATTTGCATAGTGGTGCAAAGTTACTAAGGCTTTATGATGCCACTGTAAAAAAAAAAAAATCACTTTCAAAGTAAAGACCCTATTCGGGCCTGCACTGAAAGAAATTATTTCAGACATCACTGGAGGGAAAGGCCATGCCCTCCCTCAGGATAAAACAAATAAGATGAGGACCAAACAAAATAATTTTCATCCTTTCGGAACTTCAAGGGTGGTACCACTTCAGCTTCCCCTGCAGCATAGCAAGAGGGGAATTCTGTCCAATCCAAGTCAGTCTGGAGACCTAACCAGGCTTGGAACAAAGGTAAACAGGCCAAGAAGCCTGCTGCCCCCTCTAAGACAGCATGAAGGGGTAGCCCCCGATCCGGGACCAGATCTAGTAGGGGGCAGACTCTCTTCGCTCAGGCTTGGGCAAGAGATGTTCACGATTCCTGGGCTTTAGAAATTGTGTCCCAAGGATATCTTCTGGACTTCAAAGACCCACCCCCCCCCCCCAGGGGGAGATTTCACATTTCTCAATTGTCTGCAAACCAGACAAAGAGAGGCGTTCTTACGCTGTGTAGAAGACCTAAATACCATGGGAGTGATCCGCCCAGTTCCAAGAGCGGAACAAGGGCTAGGTTTTTACTCCAACCTGTTTGTGGTTCCCAAAAAAGAGGGAACTTTCAGACCGATCTTGGATCTCAAAATTCTAAACAAATTCCTCAGAGTACCATCTTTCAAGATGGAGACTATTCGGACTATTCTTCCTCTGATCCAGGAGGGTCAATATATGAATACCGTGGATTTAAAGGATGCGTATCTACACATTCCTATTCACAGAGACCATCAATTCCTCAGATTCGCCTTTCTGGACAGGCATTACCAGTTTGTGGCCCTTCCTTTCGGGTTGGCCACAGCTCCCAGAATTTTCACAAAGGTGCTATGGTCCCTTTTGGCGGTTCTAAGACAGCGGGGTATAGCAGTGGCGCCTTATCTAGAAAAATAATCCGATGGGCGGAGGATCACTCTTGCCATCTCTAAGCAATCCATATCCCAGGGGTAGAGTACTGGGAGGCGGATTTCCTAAGTCGTCAGACTTTTCATCCGGGGGAGTAGGAGCTCCATCCGGAGGTATTTGCCCAGCTGACAGAATGGATCTGATGACGTCCCGACAGAACGCCAAACTTTCTCGTTACGGGTCCAGGTCCCGGGATCCCCAGGCGGTACTGATAGATGCTCTAGCAGTGCCCTGGTCCTTCAATCTGGCTTATGTATTTCCACCGTTTCCTCTCCTCCCACGTCTGGTGGCCAGAATCAAGCAGGAGAGAGCTTCGGTGATTCTGATAGCGCCTGCGTGGCCACGCAGGACTTGGTATGCAGACCTGGTGTACATGTCATCTGTTCCACCGTGGACTCTGCCAATGAGGCAGGACCTTCTAATCCAAGGTCCGTTCAAGCTTCCAAATCTAATTTCTCTGCGTCTGACTGCTTGGAGATTGAACGCCTGATTCTATCAAAGCGTGGTTTCTCTGAGTCGGTCATTGATACCCTGATTCAGGCTAGAAAGCCTGTCACCAGGAAAATCTATCATACGATTTAGCGCAAATATCTTTGTTGGTGTGAATCCAAGGGTTACTCATGGAGTAAGATTAGGATTCCTAGAATTTTGTCCTTTCTCCAAGAAGGATTGGAGAAGGGATTATCAGCTAGTTCTTTAAAGGGACACATATCTGCTTTGTCTATTCTTTTACACAAATGTCTGGCAGGTGTTCCAGACGTTCAAGCATTTAGTCGGCCCTTGGTCAGGATCAAGCCTGTATTTAAACCTGTTTCTCCGCCATGGAGCCTAAACTTGGTTCTTAAAGTTCTTCAAGGGGTTCCGTTTGAACCTATGCATTCCATAGATATTAAGCTTCTATCTTGGAAAGTTTTGTTTTTAGTAGCTATCTCTTCGGCTCGAAGAGTTTCTGAGTTTACAGTGTGACTCCTCTTATCTTGTTTTCCATGCAGATAAGGTGGTTTTACGTACCAAACCTGGATTCCTTCCTAAGGTTGTTTCTAATAGGAATATCAATCAGGAAATTGTTGTTCCTTCGCTGTGTCCTAATCCTTCTTCAAAGAAGGAACGTCTGTTGCACAATCTTGATGTGGTTCATGCTTTAAAGTTCTACTTACAAGCAACCAAAGATTTCCGTCAAACATCTTCATTGTTCGTTGTCTATTCTGGTAAGCGGAGAGGTCAAAAGGCTACGGCTACCTCTCTTTCTTTTTGGCTGAAAAGCATCATCCGTATGGCTTATGAGACTGCTGGCCAGCAGCCTCCTGAAAGAATTACTGTTCATTCTACTAGAGCAGTGACTTCCACATGGGCTTTTAAAAATGAGGCTTCTGTGGAACAGATTTTTCCAAATTTTCCAAATTCGATACTTTTGCTTCTTCGGAAGCTATTTTTGGGAGAAAGGTTCTACAAGCAGTGGTGCCTTCCGTTTAAGGTACCTGTCTTGTCCCTCCCTTCATCCGTGTCCTAAAGCTTTGGTATTGGTATCCCACAAGTATGGATGAATCCGTGGACTCAATACATCTTACAAGAGAAAACAGAATTTATGCTTACCTGATAAATTTCTTTCTCTTGTGATGTATCGAGTCCACGGCCCACCCTGTCTGTTTAAGACAGGTAGTATATTTTTATTTTAAAAACTTCAGTCACCACTGCACCCTATAGTTTCTCCTTTTTCTTCCTTGCCTTCGGTCGAATGACTGGGGGGGCGGAGCCAATGGAGGAGCTATATAGACAGCTCTGCTGTGGGTGCTCTCTCTGCCACTTCCTGTTGGGAAGGAGAATATTCCACAAGTATGGATGAATTCGTGGACTCAATACATCACAAGAGAAAGAAATTTATCAGGTAAGCATAAATTCTGTTTTTTTGGTTGATTGGAAAACTAGTGCCGAACTGTATGTGTACATGGTATGTTGTTGTTGTTTTTTTTTGGTGTTGATTTTACACAATTTTGTATGTGTTTGATTAAGAAAACATCACAAAAAGCTATGTGCAGCACTTGGCAAGGAAATCCATATTAACTGTTATAGACCCCATACAGGGAAGAAGAAAGATTCAGACCCACATTTTAAAGGGACATTTTCATAATTAAAGGCATATGAATCCCCAAAGTTCTCTTCTGTGATACAGACAGCGCATACAATTTTTAAAAAGTTTCCAATTTAATTTATTATCAAATTTGCTTTGTTCCCACAGTAATTCTTTATTGAAGAGATTCCTATGTAGGTGCCTGGAACACTACATGACAGGAAGTAGTGCCCTTGCAAATGGGATAACATTCTTACAAAACTGCTGCCATATAGTGCTCTAGACACGTGCACGCTCCTGAGCTTACATCCTTGCTTTTTAACAAAGGATACCAATTGAACGAGGACATTTTAATAGAAGTAAATTAGAAAATTGTTTAAACTTACATGCTCTATCTGAATCATGAAATTTTAGGTTTCATATCCGTATAAGAAAAGAATTAATAAAAATAAAAAACCTCCCAATTTACTTCTCTTATCAAATTACTTAAAGGGACAGTATACACTCATTTTCATATAACTGCATGTAATAGACACTACTATAAAGAATAAGATGCACAGATACTGATATAAAAATCCAGTATAAAACTGTTTAAAAACTTACTTAGAAGCTCTGTTTAGCTCTGTTGAAAAGGTAGCTGGAAAGTCCACTGCAAGTGGTAAATAAGACACTCCCCCTCCCCCTTCTTTTGCATATGAAAAGACCCTTTACACAAACAGGAGCAAGCTGGAGTAGGTAGCTGACGGTATTCTCATAAAACTTTGGGGCTTGGTTAGGAGTCTGAAAATCAGAGCAATGTTATTTAAAAATAAGTAAAACTATACATTTAAAAAAAAAAAACCTTTATGGACTATATAAATAGATCATCTACAAAACATTTATGCAAAGAAAAAAATGAGTGTATAATGTCCTTTTAAAATTGTTATATATATTATTTCAGAGAGACCTATGTAAAAATTAAAATAGTTAATTAAGATTATATCTAATGCAACAGAAGAAAAAAATATATCTAATGTATACTGCATATGATTACTAACTAGTTAAGATATGTAACTGGATTGCATACAGTTTGTTTTAAACCCGGTACTCACTGACCTATTTCAATCCGTTACCAGAGCCAGGAACCAGGGGAATTCACCAGTGTTTTGCCTAGAGAAATCTCAGTAGTCATGTTAAAACCCCCTTTCTAACTTCCCTTTGCACATTTGTAGGACTTTTCTTATTTGTGTTTTGTTTTATTATTCGTTAGCTTTGACAAATTGAAAACCCATGTTGGGCTTAAACGGTGTATCATAGATGTTCTTACAGAATTACTTTTTAAAAGAACATAAGATATCTGTTGCATCCCGGGGTTGTACAGTCCCAACACGTTACCTCGAATGAGGTGCTGCAAAGCAATGAATAAAGGACCACTCAATGCAGTAGAATTACATAATTAACAGTGCATAATAAAAAGACATGGATTTAACTCCTACTCTGAATTTTAAATAAGCAGTAGTTTTTTGGGGGGGGTTTTCCAGACAAATGTTTTTTTTTCTCCTGTTTATCATGTGACAGACATCAGCCAATCACAGACTAGTATACGTATACCCTGTGAGATTGTGCACATGCTCAGTAGGATTTTTTTTCCCCAGAAAGTGTGAATATAAAAAATCTGTGCAAAATTTGATAATGGAAGTAAATTGGAAAGTCTTTAAACTGCATACTCTATCTGAATCATAAAAGTGTATTTTGATTTGAGTGTCCCTTTAAGAAAAAAACAAAAAAGCTGTTTTAAAGGGATATTAAACCAATTTTCTTCATGATTCAGATAGAGCATGCAATTTTAAGCAACTTTCTAATTTACTCCTATTATCAATATTTCTTCATTCTCTTGGTATCTTTATTTGAAAGGCAGTAATGTAACCTTAGGAGTCGGCCCATTTTTGGTTCAGACCCTGGGCAGCGCTTGCTGATTGGTGGCTAATAATAGGAGTAAATTAAAAAGTTGTTTAAAATTGCATGCTCTATCTAAATTATAAAAAAAAATATTTGGGTTTCATTTACCTTTAACTAGGTATGTGCACATTTTGTTTTTGGGATTCATTTAGCAAAATGAATTTGGAAAATTTTTGGCACCGGATTTATTAGAGAAAAAGTGCAGCAGAAATATCTGGATTTGCACTGATATTTGTGTGTTGCAGAGCAGTTTGTCTCTAATAAATCCAGCGCCAAAATAGCCGAAAGCTGCACACCACCGCCATTTTCAACATTCGTTTTACAAAATTTTCCCATACTTAGTTTTAACCATTTATTAATAAAATGACAAGATTGGCAACACCTGGCATACCTACCAATCAGCACCTGTATACCTGCAGCTGTGCAAGAGTGACATGGAGTTGTGTAGTAAACAAAATGTGTGGTTCTAATTTTTAATAACACTTTGTGATTGGCCACTTATGCAATAAGTCATGGAGCTAAACCATGAAAAAATAAAGTTCCAATAGAAACAAATAAGCCTTTTTATTTTCTTAAAAAATTAATCAATCTTTATTACATGGGTAAAAAGTAACGTATCAACACAGCAAACATGGGACATGCAGCATGACCATCAAATGTAAGAGCACAGTCTTACGTGTTTTGGCGGTACTTTGCCGTAATCATAGACCATATGTGTCTCAAGTTGACCAAAGTGGAATATGGATACAATGTTATACAATAAATAAAGCATTTAAACAAAAGGACATTCACATATGTGTAAAAAATATCTAGTTAAAAATTAACACATTTCTAAGATATTATTCAATACTGAAATAGATCCTGAAATGAATGCATATTTAGATAGAACAAAAAAATTGCTAAACATTATACAACTAGCTTTTCATAATATACAAAACAGGAATAGATCACATATGTCTCATTGAAAATTAAACCTTCCGTAATATGGAGGTATATTAAGCAGCTAATTAAGTTCTAATTGGTTTATTATGCTTCCACATCAATCAATTATTTATTCATTTTGTGCAATAACATGACTTCAAATAAGTAAATGGTAAAAAAATAAAACAATACAGAAAAAAATATATATGTTAAGTAGGGAAAAACTTTCTGATATATAAATGTTTTCATTCCCAAAAAATTATATCATTTCTTATTATCGGTTATTTGTAAAGCGCCAACAGATTCCGCAGCGCAGAATTAAAGCCGGACGGTGTTAAAGTATTTAATTTATTTATACAATACACCTCCTGTCTAGCCAGGATGGGCCATCTGTCTCCTTCCCTCGGGGGATGTCCGGAATGTAGACACTTGTCCTTTGTGAACATCTAAGAATTGTCTAGCAAGTACAGAGCATCTAATCACATTCGAGATGTAGCCCAGATGTTCGCGTATTCTTGTACGCACATCACGAGTAGACATTCCAATATATTGTTTGGAATGTGATAAACACTCAATGAGGTATATCACGTATGTGGAAGAGCACTCGATACACCCTTTAGTATCAAAATTTTGTCCAGTGGAGCATGATGTGAAATTAGGACCAACCTTAATATGATCACAAGCCTTACAGTTTTTGCCACATTTAAAGGTACCATTATGGGTAAGCCAAGAGCTGTAACTTGGAAGATACTTCAGCTGACTGGGGGATACTAGGTTGCCTAAAGTGAGGTTTCGAGAATAAACAAACTTACAACCATCCCTAATGGTATCTTTAAGGAGGTCATCCCCATATAAGATGGGTAAATATTTGTTTATGATGTTATAGACCTGATAATACTGGGAACAATACTTAGTGACAAACATAGGTGTCCTAGTCTTGTACTCATTCTTAACTTGTTCCTTTCTCGATTTTCTTAAGAGAGTAGTGTGTATATGTATCTTTGATTCTTAATAAGTATATTTAATTACTCCATCTGCATAGCCTCTTTGTTTAAGTCTACCAGCCAAGGCATCTGACTCCAATTCAAAAGTCACATCATTAGAGTTAATACGTCTATTTCTCAAAAATTGACCCTTTGCAATCCCACGAAATACATGTTTAGGGTGTGCACTCGTAGCATGCAGCAATGAGTTAGCAGAAACGGATTTTCGATAGAGACTGGTTTCAACTTGATTATTAGGAAAATTAAACTTCAGTTTAATATCCAAAAAGTTTATTTTGATCTTATGCCATTCATGGGTAAATTTTATTTCAGGTACGCAGGTATCCAAATATTCTACAAAACAGTAGGCCTCCTTTCGACTGACTGTGCCGATGAAGATGAGATCATCTATAAACCTCTTATAAAAAATGATATCATGTGAAAAAGGATTGCTATCTCCAAGAAGATGGGTATATTCAAGCCAACCCATGAACAGGTTGGCATACGATGGGGCGAATTACGGTTTGTGTTTTGTTTTATTATTCGTTAGATTTGACATATTGAAAACCCATGTTGGGCTTAAACGGTGTATCATAGATGTTCTTACAGAATTAGTTTTTAAAAGAACATAAGATATCTGTTGCATCCCGGGGTTGTACATGAGGTGCTTCAAAGCAATGAATAAAGGACCACTCAATGCAGTAGAATTACATAATTAACAGTGCATAATAAAAAGACAATGATTTAACTCCTACTCTGAATTTTAAATAAGCAGTAGATTTTTTTTCAGAAAAATTTCTTTTTTTTCTCCCATTTTCCACCCCCTGTATCATGTGACAGACATCAGCCAATCACAGACTAGTATACATATACGCTGTGAGATTGCGCACATGCTCAGTATGATCTTTTTCCCCAGAAAATGTAAATATAAAAATCTGTGCAAAATTTGATAATGGCAGTAAATTGGAAAGTCTTTAAAACTGCATACTCTATCTGAATCATAAAATTTTATTTTGACTTGTGTCCCTTTAATAAAAAAATAAAAAGCTGTTTTAAAGGGATATTAAACCCATTTTTCAGATAGAGCATGCAATTTTAAGCAACTTTCTAATTTAATCCTATTATCAATATTTCTTAATTCTCTTGGTATCTTTATTTGAAAGGCAGGTATGTAAGCTTAGGAGTCGGACCATTTTTGGTTCAGCACCCTGGGTAGCGCTTGCTGATTGGTGGCTAATAATAGGAGTAAATTAGAAAGTTGTTTAAATATGCATGCTCTCTCTGAATTATATAAAAAAAAAATTGGGTTTCATTTCCCTTTAACTAGGTATGTACAAATTTGTTTTTGGTATTCATTTAGCAAAATGAATTTCGAAATTTTTCGGCACCGGATTTATTAGAGAAAAAGTGCATCACAAATGTCTGGATTTGCACTGATATTTGTGTGTTGCAGTTTTTCTCTAATAAATCCATTTTCGACATTAGTTTTACAAAATTTTCCCATACTTAGGCCTAGATTTAGAGTTCGGCGGTAGCCGTCAAAACCAGCGTTAGAGGCTCCTAACGCTGTTTTTGGCCGCCCGCTGGTATTTGGAGTCAGTGATTAAAGGGTCTAACGCTCACTTTACAGCCGCGACTTTTCCATACCGCAGATCCCCCTACGCCATTTGCGTAGCCTATCTTTTCAATGGGATCTTTCTAACGCTGGTATTTAGAGTCGTTTCTGCAGTGAGCGTTAGAGCTCTAACGACAAGATTCCAGCCGCCTGAAAAAAGCAGGAGTTAAGAGCTTTCTGGCTAACGCCAGTTCATAAAGCTCTTAACTACTGTACCCTAAACTACACTAACACCCATAAACTACCTATGTACCCCTAAACCGAGGTCCCCCCACATCGCCGCCACTCGATTAAAATTTTTAACCCCTAATCTGCCGACCGCCACCTACGTTATACTTATGTACCCCTAATCTGCTGCCCCTAACCCCGCCGACCCCTATATTATATTTATTAACCCCTAACTTGCCCCACACAACGTCGCCGCAAGCTACTTAAAATAATTAACCCCTAATCTTCCGACCGCAAATCGCCGCCACCTACGTTATCCCTATGTACCCCTAATCTTCTGCCCCTAACATCGCCGACCCCTATGTTATATTTATTAACCCCTAATCTGCCCCCCACAACGTCGCCGACACCTACCTACACTTATTAACCCCTAATCTGCCGAGCGGACCTGAGCGCTACTATAATAAAGTTATTAACCCCTAATCCGCCTCACTAACCCTATCATAAATAGTATTAACCCCTAATCTGCCCTCCCTAACATCGCCGACACCTACCTTCAATTATTAACCCCTAATCTGCCAACCGGAGCTCACCGCTATTCTAATAAATGTATTAACCCCTAAAGCTAAGTCTAACCCTAACACTAACACCCCCCTAAGTTAAATATAATTTTTATCTAACGAAATAAATTAACTCTTATTAAATAAATTATTCCTATTTAAAGCTAAATACTTACCTGTAAAATAAATCCTAATATAGCTACAATATAAATTACATTTATATTATAGCTATTTTAGGATTAATATTTATTTTACAGGTAACTTTGTATTTATTTTAACCAGGTACAATAGCTATTAAATAGTTAAGAACTATTTAATAGTTACCTAGTTAAAATAATTACAAATTTACCTGTAAAATAAATCCTAACCTAAGATATAATTAAACCTAACACTACCCTATCAATAAAATAATTAAATAAACTACCTACAATTACCTACAATTAACCTAACACTACACTATCAATAAATTAATTAAACACAATTGCTACAAATAAATACAATTAAATAAACTATCTAAAGTACAAAAAATAAAAAAGAACTAAGTTACAGAAAATAAAAAAATATTTACAAACATAAGAAAAATATTACAACAATTTTAAACTAATTACACCTACTCTAAGCCCCCTAATAAAATAACAAAGACCCCCAAAATAAAAAATTCCCTACCCTATTCTAAAATACAAAAATTACAAGCTCTTTTACCTTACCAGCCCTGAACAGGGCCCTTTGCGGGGCATGCCCCAAGAATTTCAGCTCTTTTGCCTGTAAAAAAAAACATACAATACCCCCCCCCCCCCAACATTACAACCCACCACCCACATACCCCTAATCTAACCCAAACCCCCCTTAAATAAACCTAACACTAAGCCCCTGATGATCTTCCTACCTTGTCTTCACCATGCCAGGTTCACCGATCCGTCCTGGCTCCAAGATCTTCATCCAACCCAAGCGGGGGTTGGCGATCCATAATCCGGTGCTCCAAAGTCTTCCTCCTATCCGGCAAGAAGAGGACATCCGGACCGGCAAACATCTTCTCCAAGCGGCATCTTCTATGTTCTTCCATCCGATGACGACCGGCTCCATCTTGAAGACCTCCAGCGCGGATCCATCCTCTTCTTCCGACGACTAGACGACGAATGACGGTTCCTTTAAGGGACGTCATCCAAGATGGCGTCCCTCGAATTCCGATTGGCTGATAGGATTCTATCAGCCAATCGGAATTAAGGTAGGAATTTTCTGATTGGCTGATGGAATCAGCCAATCAGAATCAAGTTCAATCCGATTGGCTGATCCAATCAGCCAATCAGATTGAGCTCGCATTCTATTGGCTGTTCCGATCAGCCAATACAATGCGAGCTCAATCTGATTGGCTGATTGGATCAGCCAATCGGATTGAACTTGATTCTGATTGGCTGATTCCATCAGCCAATCAGAAAATTCCTACCTTAATTCCGATTGGCTGATAGAATCCTATCAGCCAATCGGAATTCGAGGGACGCCATCTTGGATGACGTCCCTTAAAGGAACCGTCATTCGTCGTCTAGTCGTCGGAAGAAGAGGATGGATCCGCGCTGGAGGTCTTCAAGATGGAGCCGGTCGTCATCGGATGGAAGAACATAGAAGATGCCGCTTGGAGAAGATGTTTGCCGGTCCGGATGTCCTCTTCTTGCCGGATAGGAGGAAGACTTTGGAGCACCGGATTATGGATCGCCAACCCCCGCTTGGGTTGGATGAAGATCTTGGAGCCAGGACGGATCGGTGAACCTGGCATGGTGAAGACAAGGTAGGAAGATCATCAGGGGCTTAGTGTTTGGTTTATTTAAGGGGGGTTTGGGTTAGATTAGGGGTATGTGGGTGGTGGGTTGTAATGTTGGGGGGGGGTATTGTATGTTTTTTTTTACAGGCAAAAGAGCTGAAATTCTTGGGGCATGCCCCGCAAAGGGCCCTGTTCAGGGCTGGTAAGG
The DNA here is from genome assembly GCF_027579735.1 of Bombina bombina. Taxonomy (NCBI): domain Eukaryota; kingdom Metazoa; phylum Chordata; class Amphibia; order Anura; family Bombinatoridae; genus Bombina; species Bombina bombina. The sequence continues at coordinate 154,065,360 of NC_069509.1, forward strand.
TAAAAGAGCTTGTAATTTTTGTATTTTAGAATAGGGTAGGGAATTTTTTATTTTGGGGGCCTTTGTTATTTTATTAGGGGGCTTAGAGTAGGTGTAATTAGTTTAAAATTGTTGTAATATTTTTCTTATGTTTGTAAATATTTTTTTATTTTCTGTAACTTAGTTCTTTTTTATTTTTTGTACTTTAGATAGTTTATTTAATTGTATTTATTTGTAGCAATTGTGTTTAATTAATTTATTGATAGTGTAGTGTTAGGTTAATTGTAGGTAATTGTAGGTAGTTTATTTAATTATTTTATTGATAGGGTAGTGTTAGGTTTAATTATAACTTAGGTTAGGATTTATTTTACAGGTAAATTTGTAATTATTTTAACTAGGTAACTATTAAATAGTTCTTAACTATTTAATAGCTATTGTACCTGGTTAAAATAAATACAAAGTTACCTGTAAAATAAATATTAATCCTAAAATAGCTATAATATAAATGTAATTTATAGTGTAGCTATATTAGGATTTATTTTACAGGTAAGTATTTAGCTTTAAATAGGAATCATTTATTTAATAAGAGTTAATTTATTTCGTTAGATAAAAATTATATTTAACTTAGGGGGGTGTTAGTGTTAGGGTTAGACTTAGCTTTAGGGGTTAATACATTTATTAGAATAGCGGTGAGCTCCGGTCGGCAGATTAGGGGTTAATAATTGAAGGTAGGTGTCGGCGATGTTAGGGAGGGCAGATTAGGGGTTAATACTATTTATGATAGGGTTAGTGAGGCGGATTAGGGGTTAATAACTTTATTATAGTAGCGCTCAGGTCCGGTCGGCAGATTAGGGGTTAATAAGTGTAGGTAGGTGTCGGCGACGTTGTGGGGGGCAGATTAGGGGTTAATAAATATAACATAGGGGTCGGCGATGTTAGGGCAGCAGATTAGGGGTACATAGGGATAACGTAGGTGGCGGCGGTTTACGGAGCGGCAGATTAGGGGTTAAAAGTGTAATGCAGGGGTCAGCGATAGCGGGGGCGGCAGATTAGGGGTTAATAAGTGTAAGGTAAGGGGTGTTTAGACTCGGGGTACATGTTAGGGTGTTAGGTGCAGACGTAGGAAGTGTTTCCCCATAGGAAACAATGGGGCTGCGTTAGGAGCTGAACGCTGCTTTTTTGCAGGTGTTAGGTTTTTTTTCAGCTCAAACAGCCCCATTGTTTCCTATGGGAGAATCGTGCACAAGCACGTTTTTGAGGCCGGCCGCGTCCGTAAGCAACTCTGGTATCGAGAGTTGTATTTGCGGTAAAAATGCTCTACGCTCCTTTTTTGGAGCCTAACGCAGCATTTGTTTGAACTCTCGATACCAGAGTTAAATTTATGGTGCGGCCAGAAAAAAACCCGCGGAGCGTTAACAGCCCTTTTACCGCCAAACTCCAAATCTAGCCGTTAGTTTTAACCTTTATTAATAAAATGACAAGATTGGCACCACTGTGCACCTGGCATACTTACCCATCAGCACCTGTATACCTGCAGCTGTGCAAGAGTGACATGGAGTTGTGTAGTAAACAAAATATGTGTGGTTCTAATTTTTAATAACCCTTTGTGATTGGCCACTTATGCAATGAGTCATGGAGCTAAACCACTCCCAAACCCTTTTAGGCTGACTAGCCTGTGGCAGTTGAGAAATGTACTTGAGCAAACTAACACAACAGAAAGGTATTTTTTAATATCTGTTATGTTTTATATACACACATTAAAATACATTTTAATATTCTATATTGGGCCTCACATTCAAAGGTTGTTTACATTTAAATTAAAATGAACACAGCAGAGTCCGTTATGTACTTTGTAGTAATTATCATTGGTTCAAAATGTATACCTATCAGCCAATGAGAATTAGCAGGAAGTACCTATTAAAGGAATAGTCTAGTCAAAATTTAAACTTTCATGAGTCAGATAGCGCAGCAATTTTAAGCAACTTTCTAATTTACTCCTATTATCAAATTTTCTTCATTCTCTTGGTATCTTTATTTGAAAAAGCAAGAATGTAAGCATAGGAGACGGCCCATTGTTGGTTCAGCACCTTGGTAGGACTTTCCGATTGGTGACTAAATATAGCCACCAATCAGCAAGCTCTAGCCAGGTTCTGAACCAAAAATGGGCCGGCTCCTAAGCTTACATTCAAATAAAGATACCAAGAGAACAAAGAAAAATTGATAATAGGAGTAAATTAGAAAGTTGCTTAAAATTGCCTGTGCTATCTGAATCATGAAAGTTTATTATTGACTAGACTATCCCTTTAACCAATGAGTATTAGTAAGAAGCACATCTGCTACTAATTGCACTATTAATTAGACTATTAATTGCAGTTTACATTTTATACCGCAGTGACATTTTCAGGGAAACCAAATAGAAATCAACATATTTAAATGCTACTGTTTGGGATGGACAGCAGAAATATTTTCAGTGCAGAGTCCTTTTTATGAGCAATTTAGGAGAAATTTACATATTACATAGTGTTCTGTTGTCTTTGTATTAGTTCATTAAATTTTATGAAAAATACACATGTATTTATTTAAAGGGACACTCAGGTTAAATTAAATTTTCATTATTCAGATACAGCATGTAATTTTAAACAACTTTCCAATTTACTTCCATTAAAAAAAATGTGCACAAACTTTTACATTTAGAATTTTTGAGTCACCAGATCCTACTGAGCATGTGCAAGAACTCACAGACTATACGTATATGCATTTGTGATTGGCTGATTGCTATCACATGGTACAAGGGGAGTGGAAATATACATAACTTTGAAATTTGTTATAAAAAAATCTACTACTCATTTGAAGTTCAGACTAAATGCTATTGCATTGTCTTGTTATCTTGCATTTGTTGATTATGCAAATCTAATGTGTTGACTGGTCCTTTAAGGGACATGAAATGCACGATTTTCTTTCACAATTAAGATAGAGCATACATTTTGAAACAACTCTCCATTTTACTTCTATTATCTAATTTGCGTTCTTCTTTTGGTATCATTTGTTGAAAAGCATATCTAGGTAGGCACAGGAGTAATGATGCTCTACTGGGAGCTAGCTGCTGATTGGTGACTGCACAAATATGCCTTATGGCATTGGGTCACCCATTGTATTCAACAGGCTTCAAGTAGTGCATTGCCGCTTCTTCAACAAAGGATACAAAGAGTACAAAGCAAATCTAAAACTAAAAGTAAAATGGAAGGTTGTTTAAAAAAGTGTTGGGAAATTCATGTCCCTTTAAATAAAACGTTTTAATGTAGAGCTTGACGTCTTTGTCTTTTTGTTTATATTCATTTATTTTTTTGGAGGACTCTACATTTCCTGATTTGGTTAAACAAAGTTCTACGATTTGATCGAATAACTGATGAGAATACACAGATGCACTTTTCCAGAGCAGTTAAGTTATGATCTTAAACACAGTAACAATATATTATTACAACTCATTGACCTTCCTCCTGAGGTTACTGTACAAAGTGAAACAAGAATCCATTATACATTCTGTGCTATTAAACTTGTAAATAATATATTTAAAATATTCCTTAGAGCTCTGGTTAACTGTTTTCCGAAACAAAAAAGTTGCACAAAACACTTCAAAAATATATTACAAAGTACAGTTACACTCATACTAACACTGTCTAATAATTAAAAAATATATATTGCACAAAAAAATTTAAGGGATCAAAGATATGAGATCACAGGTGTTAGAAGAAAAATGTCGCTAAAGTAGTTTAACATAGAGATACATACATTGCTAAAGATGTATTTGTATGTATATAGATATGTCTATATATGTGTACATGTATATTAATGTATTTATATATGTATTGACAGACACAAACACACAAATATATATGTACACATATAGACATACAGGGAGTGCAGAATTATTAGGCAAATGAGTATTTTGACCACATCATCCTCTTTATGCATGTTGTCTTACTCCAAGCTGTATAGGCTCGAAAGCCTACTACCAATTAAGCATATTAGGTGATGTGCATCTCTGTAATGAGAAGGGGTGTGGTCTAATGACATCAACACCCTATATCAGGTGTGCATAATTATTAGGCAACTTCCTTTCCTTTGGGAAAATGGGTCAAAAGAAGGACTTGACAGGCTCAGAAAAGTAAAAAATAGTGAGATATCTTGCAGAGGGATGCAGCACTCTTAAAATTGCAAAGCTTCTGAAGCGTGATCATCGAACAATCAAGCATTTCATTCAAAATAGTCAACAGGGTCGCAAGAAGCGTGTGGAAAAACCAAGGCGCAAAATAACTGCCCATGAACTGAGAAAAGTCAAGCGTGCAGCTGCCAAGATGCCACTTGCCACCAGTTTGGCCATATTTCAGAGCTGCAACATCACTGGAGTGCCCAAAAGCACAAGGTGTGCAATAGCCAAGGTAAGAAAGGCTGAAAGACGACCACCACTGAACAAGACACACAAGCTGAAACGTCAAGACTGGGCCAAGAAATATCTCAAGACTGATTTTTCTAAGGTTTTATGGACTGATGAAATGAGAGTGAGTCTTGATGGGCCAGATGGATGGGCCCGTGGCTGGATTGGTAAAGGGCAGAGAGCTCCAGTCCGACTCAGACGCCAGCAAGGTGGAGGTGGAGTACTGGTTTGGGCTGGTATCATCAAAGATGAGCTTGTGGGGCCTTTTCGGGTTGAGGATGGAGTAAAGCTCAACTCCCAGTCCTACTGCCAGTTTCTGGAAGACACCTTCTTCAAGCAGTGGTACAGGAAGAAGTCTGCATCCTTCAAGAAAAACATGATTTTCATGCAGGACAATGCTCCATCACACGCGTCCAAGTACTCCACAGCGTGGCTGGCAAGAAAGGGTATAAAAGAAGAAAATCTAATGACATGGCCTCCTTGTTCACCTGATCTGAACCCCATTGAGAACCTGTTGTCCATCATCAAATGTGAGATTTACAAGGAGGGAAAACAGTACACCTCTCTGAACAGTGTCTGGGAGGCTGTGGTTGCTGCTGCACGCAATGTTGATGGTGAACAGATCAAAACACTGACAGAATCCATGGATGGCAGGCTTTTGAGTGTCCTTGCAAAGAAAGGTGGCTATATTGGTCACTGATTTGTTTTTGTTTTGTTTTTGAATGTCAGAAATGTATATTTGTGAATGTTGAGATGTTATATTGGTTTCACTGGTAAAAATAAATAATTGAAATGGGTATATATTTGTTTTTTGTTAAGTTGCCTAATAATTATGCACAGTAATAGTCACCTGCACACACAGATATCCCCCTAAAATAGCTAAAACTAAAAACAAACTAAAAATTACTTCCAAAACTATTCAGCTTTGATATTAATAAGTTTTTTGGGTTCATTGAGAACATGGTTGTTGTTCAATAATAAAATTAATCCTCAAAAATACAACTTGCCTAATAATTCTGCACTCCCTGTATACGGCGTAACCTAGAAGTTACGCCCGTATATTTCTGCCGTCGCCCGTAGTTTTTTGGGCCATAGGCAGGTATACCAAACCAGCGCAGTTTGGTATCCAATATGCAGCGTAAGGACTTACGTGGCAAAAATGGAGAAATCTTACTCCATTTTCACCTCGCCACAAAAAGCAGCAGTAAGAAGCCTTACGCTGACTATTGGAGCCCCGTAACTCCCTAAACTAGCTAGAAAATAAACCTAACGCATGCGCAATGTCTATCTAGCTGTCACCCGCGATCTGCTAAAATAAACCTAACACCTAACGCATGCGCAATGTCTATCTACCTGTCAACCGCGATCCCCCCCCCCCGAAATCCCTAATAAAGTTATTAACCCCAAACCGCCGCTCCCGGACCCCGCCGCCATCTACATAAACTAACCCCCTACTGTGAGCCCCTAAAACCGCCGCCATCTACCTTATCTATCCCCTAATCTGACCCCTTACACCGCCGCCACCTATATAAAAATTATTAACCCCTAATCTAATTCCCCTATACCGCCGCCAGCTATATTAATATTATTAACCCCTAATGTAAGCCCCTTACACCGCTGCCATCTCTATTAAAATTATTAACCCCTAATTTAATCTACCTACCCCGCCGCCAGCTATATTATCTATATTAACCCTAAGTATATTATAGTTAATATAGTTATTACATTATATATATTAACTATATTAACCCTAATTATATTAGGGTTAATATAGTTAATATAGTTACTATAGTATTTATATTAACTATATTAACTCTATCTAACCCTAACACCCCTAACTAAATTTATATTAAATTAATCTAATTCATATTATAAACTAAAATATTCCTATTTAAATCTAAATACTTACCTATAAAATAAACCCTAAGATAGCTACAATATAATTAATAATTACATTGTAGCTATGTTAGGGTTAATATTTATTTTACAGGTAAATTGTTAATTATTTTAACTAGGTATAATAGCTATTAAATAGTTATTAACTATTTAATATCTACCTAGTTAAAATAATTACCCAATTACCTGTAAAATAAATCCTAACCTAAGTTACAAATACACCTACACTATCAATAAATTAAATAAACTACAAATATCTATCTAAAAATACAATTAAATTAACTAAACTAAATTACAAAAACAAACAAACACTAAATTACAAAAAATAAAAAAAAGATTACAAGATTTTTAAGCTAATTACACCTATTCTAAGCCCCCTAATAAAATAATAAAGCCCCCCAAAATAAAAAAAAATTCCCTGCCCTATTCTAAATTAAAAAAAGTTCAAAGCTCTTTACCTTACCAGCCCTTAAAAGGGCCTTTTGTGGGGCATGCCCCAAAGAATTCAGCTCTTTTGCATTTAAAAACATATACAATACCCCCCCAATTACAACCCACCACCCACATACCCCTATTCTAAACCCACCCAAACCCCCCTTAAAAAAGCCTAACACTACCCCCCTGAAGATCTCCCTACCTTGTCTTCACCACACCGGGCCGAACTCCTCATCCGATCCGGGCGATGTCTTGCTCCAAGCGGCAAAGAAGAATTCTTCCTCCGGCGATGTCTTCCTCCAAGCGGCAAAGAAAAATTCTTCCTCCCGGCGACGTCTTCCTCCAAGCGGCAGCAAAGTCTTCTTCCTTCCGGCAGCATCTTCCATGAAGCGGCATCTTCAATCTTCTTTCTTTGCTCCGCCACCGCGGAGCATCCATCCCGGCCGACGACTGAACGACGAATGAGGTACCTTTAAATGACGTCATCCAAGATGGCGTCCGCCGAATTCTGATTGGCTGATAGGATTCTATCAGCCAATCGGAATTAAGTTAGAAAATCTGATTGGCTGATTGAATCAGCCAATCAGATTCAAGTTCAATCCGATTGGCTGATAGAATCTGATAGAAGATTGAAGATGCCGCTTCATGGAAGATGCTGCCGGAAGGAAGAAGACTTTGCTGCCGCTTGGAGGAAGACGTCGCCAGGAGGAAGAATTCTTCTTTGCCGCTTGGAGGAAGACATCGCCGGAGGAAGAATTCTTCTTTGCCGCTTGGAGCAAGACATCGCCCGGATCGGATGAGGAGTTCGGCCCGGTGTGGTGAAGACAAGGTAGGGAGATCTTCAGGGGGGTAGTATTAGGCTTTTTTAAGGGGGGTTTGGGTGGGTTTAGAATAGGAGTATGTGGGTGGTGGGTTGTAATGGGGGGGGGGGTATTGTATATGTTTTTAAATGCAAAAGAGCTGAATTCTTTGGGGCATGCCCCACAAAAGGCCCTTTTAAGGGCTGGTAAGGTAAAGAGCTTTGAACTTTTTTTAATTTAGAATAGGGCAGGGAATTTTTTTTTATTTTGGGGGGCTTTATTATTTTATTAGGGGGCTTAGAATAGGTGTAATTAGCTTAAAAATCTTGTAATCTTTTTTTTATTTTTTGTAATTTAGTGTTTGTTTGTTTTTGTAATTTAGTTTAGTTAATTTAATTGTATTTTTAGATAGATATTTGTAGTTTATTTAATTTATTGATAGTGTAGGTGTATTTGTAACTTAGGTTAGGATTTATTTTACAGGTAATTGGGTAATTATTTTAACTAGGTAGATATTAAATAGTTAATAACTATTTAATAGCTATTATACCTAGTTAAAATAATTAACAATTTACCTGTACAATAAATATTAACCCTAACATAGCTACAATGTAATTATTAATTATATTGTAGCTATCTTAGGGTTTATTTTATAGGTAAGTATTTAGATTTAAATAGGAATATTTTAGTTTATAATATGAATTAGATTAATTTAATATAAATTTAGTTAGGGGTGTTAGGGTTAGATAGAGTTAATATAGTTAATATAAATGCTATAGTAACTATATTAACTATATTAACCCTAATATAATTAGGGTTAATATAGTTAATATATATAATGTAATAACTATATTAACTATAATATACTTAGGGTTAATATAGATAATATAGCTGGCGGCGGGGTAGGTAGATTAAATTAGGGGTTAATAATTTTAATAGAGATGGCGGCTGTGTAAGGGGCTTACATTAGGGGTTAATAATTTTAATAGAGATGGCGGCGGTGTTAGGGGCTCACTTTAGGGGGTTATAGATTTAATATAGCTGGCGGCGGGGTACGGGAGCGGCGGTTTAGGGGTTAATAACTTTTTTTATTGTTAGGCTAGTGAGGGGGGATAGCGGATTGAGGGTTAGACGTGTCGGGCTATGTTTAGGAGAAGTGTTAGACAGTGCGGGTGATTTAGACTTTAGTCAGGTTTTATAGGCGCCGGCAGTTTCTAACGTGGCGCAAGTCACTGGCGACTCCAAAAATCTGTACTTACGCAGATTTCTGGACATCGCTGGTTTGTGAGACTTGCCCCACTTTAGCAAGTGACGGCGCCGCATATTGGATAGCTCGAGTTGCGAGCTGAAACTGTGGGCGACGCGGGTTCCCTCTCTTGCGCCGTAAACTGCGATCTATATCGGATCGCGCCCCTGATTTTCATGTTCTGTAAACCATTTTTTTTTCTTTTGGAGTTGTCCCTGTTATCCAGTGAATGAACAATAGATACCTAGATATTAGATGTTCCAATGGATAGTTTTACTTATAACTTAAATAGCTTTTCTTTTTTGTATAAATACTGTTTTTTATATACTTGGCAGCAATTTCCCTTTAACAGCACATTTTTAGTTATAAAAAACCCAACATGTTTCTCCAGAACTTATCACTGAATTCCTTGCTAAGTCAGGGTCCCTTTTCAGGCGTAACCTCCAATTCACCTTCCTGAGGGAGGACAATACAATGATGATTTGTAAAAGACCCCTGATTTATGTGTGACCTGTGACAATATAAACAGGTATTTACAAAATAATATTAAGAACCATAGAATAATTGTATAGACCATTATCACATCTAAGCAAGTATCCCCACTTGCTTTTCCCAGAAGTATTCTGTATACATTGTTACCAATGCACCAGAGAACTCTGGGTAAGATATGCAAATTAGATATATCATAGCTCATATATTATAATATAATATAGAATAATATTTATACAGCTGACTTCTGAATCTGGTAAATTGCCTAAACACTGTTCCTTTACATATTGGATTATGTTGTCTGTTTTATCTTAATTCTAGAGATAGACTACTGCCTATGTCACAAATCCCTCTATGCATATCTCTCTGCTGTTAATTTATTTCATACCAGGTTCAGAAGCGATGGAGTGAAGCCAGAGTGGTAAACAGAGGTTGTGTCTAAGCTGCTCACAAGCATGACTAAGTACCAGTGGGTGGAGTTATGCCAAACATATACAAAGCAGTGTAGGGAAATCAGGGCAGAATTTCCAGGCTAGGGCAAGGACACAAAATGCAGTACGATTGGGAGCTTTGCTGTAAATAAGAATAATTAGAGATTCTCTACCACTGTGTCAGGACATAATTCAGTGTTACAGTGTGGGTAATACTGAGCGTCAATTTCAATGTTTCCAATATCAGCTCCCGATAACAAGGTTTTGGTCAATATGATCAGCTTGTTTTTCGAGTGATCACAATCAAAGATGGATTCAGATGCTAAAAGCCCACAGCCGTGAACAAGTTTTCACTAAAAAAAAAGTTCCAGTAAATTTGCTTATGGTTGTTAAAGAGACAGTAAAGTCAAAATGATACTTTTTTGATTCAGATAGAGCATGCGATTTAAGCAACTTTCCAAATTATTTCTGTTATCGAATTTGCTTTGTTCTCTGGGTATCTTTTTATTGAGCAGTAAAGCTAGGTTGTCTTATAAGAGTTCAGGAGTGTGCACACGTCTTAGTACTCTATATGGAAGCAGTATTTTACAACATTATGTGTAGCTTTGTTATACAATGTTGCAAAGCACCGCTGCCATAGAGTACTAAAGACATGTGCACACTCCTGAGCTCTTATGCTGCATTTCTGTCAGATAATGCATTACTTCGCCCAGCAAATTGTTGCAATTACAAATGTTTAGGCATTCTCATGTTTATTTCTTTTGTTTGTATTGGTATGACACAAAAAAGTGGAGAAAAAAATGACAAATCTGAGACATTACAAGCAAAACTCCAAAAATGTACTGGACAAAATTATTGGCACCCTCAATTTAATATTTGGTAGCACACCCCTTGGAGAAAATAACTAAAATCAATCTCTTCCTGTAACCATCAATGCATTTCTTACACCTCCCTACTGGAAGTTTGGACCACTTTTCTTTCGCCATCTGCTCCAGGTCTCTCATATTGAAAGGGTTCCTTTTCCCAACAGGTGCTCTATGGGATTGACATCTGGACTCATTGCTGGCCAGTTCAGTGCTCTCCAGTGTTTTGTCTTAAACCATTTCTGGGTGCTTTTTGACGTGTGCTTTGGGTCATTGTACTGTTGTGAGACTCATGACCTCTGATGGAGACCCAACTTTCTGACACTGGTCCCTACATTGCACCACAGAATTCTTTGGTAGTCTTCAGATTTCATAATGCCAAACACACAGTCAAGACATTCAGTGCCTGAAGCAGCAAAGCAACCCCAAAACATCAGTGAACCTCCACCATGTAGGGACTGTATTCTTTTCTTTAAAAGCCTCATTTCTTTTTCTGAAAACAGTAGAATGATGGGCTATATTAAAAGCTGTAATTTTGTTTTGTCTGTCCACAGCACATTCTCCAAAAAGGATTTTGGCTTCCTCAGGTAAGTTTTGGCAAACTCCAATCTGGCTTTTTTATGTTTCTGTGTCAGCAGTGGGGTCCTCCTGGGTCTCCTACCACAGCGTCCCTTTTCATTCAGAAGGCAACATATAGTGCGAGCTGACACATTTGTACCCTGTACCTGAAGATCAGCTTGAATTTGTCTGGAAGTTGATCGAGTTTTTTATCCACCATTCAAACAATCCGCTGCAATCTTTGATCATTTTTTCTGTTTCATCCACGTCCAGGGAGATTGGCTGCAGTGCCATGGGCTGTAAACTTTTTGACAATGTTGCGCACAGTGGACACAGGAACATTAACATCTCTGGAGATGGACTTGTAACCTTGAGATTGTCCATGCATTTACACAATTTTTGTTCTCAAATCCTCAGACAATTCTTTGCTGCTCTTTCTCTTCTCCATGTTGTGTGGCAAACAGAGACACACAACAGAAAGGTTGAGTGAAATTTTCAACATTTTAACTGGTTGCCGGTGTAATTTGTATATTGTCTTCACCTTATAATTGATACAAGTGAGTTTAATTACAAATTACAGGAGCATCACAAACTTGGAATGCAATTATTTCTTACAATTTTGAGAAGGTGCCAATTTTGTCCAGTCCATTTTTGGAGTTTTGCATGAAATTATGGGTAGACTTGATGGGCCTTTTTGGTTCTTATCAACCATCAAATGCTATGTTTCTAATGTGTCAGATTTGTCTTTTTTCTCTCCACTTTTTTGTGTCATTCCAATACAAACAAAAGAAATAAACATGAGAATGCCCAAACATTTGTAATGGTCTGGGCGAATTGGTGCATTATCTGACAGAAATGAAGGGGTTCTAATATTTTTGGCCATGACTGTGTATATATATTTATATATATTATTCAGCTGGATGAAGCCTTGTGTATGGAAGGTAAAACGCACGTAGCTGTTTGGTGTCGGCAGTGTTGTCAGCTACTCACCGCTGATGTGTTGCCGTAGCTCCTTGCAAGTGGTGGATCTCATCTCTTCTGTAGGCGTGTTTTGACACTATGTGCCTTCGTTACAACGACTTATGCTGAACTGCCTGGAATTGCTCTATGGTCGAGCACGCACCCCGGGCAGCTTAAATGCAGGCGTACTGAATACAGTTTAAACCTAAGCGGTGATGTGAGTACAAGCCACGAGCTGATAAAAATAGCAGTGCCGTGAGGCTCACAAAAGGTATGTGCTCTGCCCAAATGATGTTTATCCTGCACTAACGATATGGCAAATGTGGATTACAAGATATTAATTATAATACACACATGCAAGCCAATCGTAGCAAAAGGAGCGTGTTGAAACCAACAGGACTTAAAGTTTAAAGAATTCTAATTGTTGATTTATATGTTGCAATGTGGATGGAACTTTGCAACAATCTTTGCTACAAATGAATGCCAACAGCATTAACAATTGTATGATGGGATCATTTCTACTGGCATGAACTGTGAACCAACTTTTTGGTTGGTCATTTGATTTATATGGTGAAAGGCTTATTTCTCATATTCTGCTTTAAAATCTTGTACAAGTTGTTTATATTCAGTAAACAATCTGGTGCTGGAAAAATAGTGCTCATTTTTCTTTTATTATTATTTTTTCTTTTATATTATAACCAAACCACTACTGTGCACTGAGATCAGTGTATCTCTTGTATTTAAGAGCACTACTTTCAAATGATTACTGTTATATGTTAGTTGGTACTGATATAACTAGTTTTAATATATATATATACATATTTAGGCATGTATATGTATGTATCTCAATGTTAAAGCCATTTGCATGCCTTTTTTTCTAACACCTGAGACCTCATATCTTTGAGCCTTTATAACTTTTTTGTGTAATATTTTTGTTTTAATATTTATTAGATGGTGTTATTATGAATGTAACTGTACTTTGTAATGTAATTTTGATGTTTTCTAACACTTTTTTGTTTTGCAAAACAGTTAACTAGAACTCTGAGGTTGCCCTTACCCAACAAGCGTTATCTTCAATTGTGCTCAAGTGACCGCATTTACTTTCAACTTGTAATATGAGCGAAATACCAAACACGCGCAAACAGCCATGATAAACCCCTTTTCGCTCACGCACAACACTTAGCAGGCCACTCATAATCTAGCCCTAAATTTCAGAAAGAGTACGGAATTGTAAACATCTCTCCAATTCACTTCCATTATTGAAATGTGCACAATGTTTTATACGCACACTTTCTGAGGAAACTGCTCCTACTGAGAATGTGCAAGAATTCAAAATATATATATAATGTATATGCATTTTGTCATAAAAATTTGATTATATAAAGCTCTCTGCTCAGACAAGATGATAAAAAAATTATCCTCCAGCACTGCAAGATCCATCACTTCTCCAAGGGGCGTTCCGTTCATTTCTGGATGAGAAGGAGAGACAAGCCCAGTGCAATATAGCACTGATAATCAAAGATTCTCTAGTTTGGAGACAAATTATAGTTTAGTCTTCATAGAGGCTGAACTCTCTGAATTCTATAAGAAAAATGGAGAAACTGGAAGTCTCAGAGAGATGAGTGATGTCTTCCATAGAAAGTAATGAAGCTCTTTGGGATACATAATTTCCCAGGGGAGTGAGAAGTTAACAGGAGAACACTTGGGATTGATATAAAGACTCAGTTTGCAGCAAATACAAATTAAACTAATATGTTTACACTGAAATGTAACTCGATTCTGCCTATAGTTTAGTATTTATTACTTTTCTGTCAGTTAAATAAGTGTATTGTGAGTTTTGAGCAAACTTCACCTGCGTACAGCTAGCAAAATAATTCAGTAAGACCAGCTTGTGTGAACTGCTTACAGCATTTCATGAGAATAATTCAAACATACCCTGGGAACTCCTGGGAACTCCCCTGTTTAGCATAGGGAACTCCCCTGTCCCTCCTACTGAAGTTGTGTTTTATTATACACAGAAATATACAAAATATGATCCTAATTTGTTAAAGTAACACAGAAGCTTTCAAAACATAACCATAATTGGTCAAATTACTGCTGGATCTATATGTAAATTACTTCAAATACAAAATAGAAAGTTCAAAGCTTAAATGTAATAATACTGAAGGGCCCCTGTGAAGTCTGCACTATGATTTCTCTCCAAGCAGGAGAACCTTTTATAATCAAACCCTTAGTACTTTTACTTTTTGTTATGCATGCAATGATTATGCATTTCTATTGTATTTACTGGTCCTTTAATTGTGTATATGATTACTGTTGAATACTTATTTTTGTTTGCTGTTTCCTGCTATTGAGTCAAGCACAAATCTTTAGAAAACTATATGAAATTATTTATCTATATAAATTCCCCATACACTTTAATGGAGTTTTTTTCTATTGTAAATCATTAGATATCTTTTTTTGTAAGGATTGTGATTATCCAATGACCCCCTTATTTAGGATACTGTAGCTGTTTATAAGATATGTGACCATAAAGATGTGCTCTTAAAGGGACATTACACACTAGATTTTTATTTGCATAAATGTGTTGTAGAAGATTAATTTATATAGCCCATTTGTGTGTGATTTTGTAAAAATGTAGTTTTGCTTATTTTTAAATAACATTGTGCTGATTTTCAGACTCCTAACCAAGCCCCAAAGTTTTAGAGGTACAGTATACTGATGTATGCAGACAGCAGACTGCTTATGTTTTTATAATAGGTCTTTTCATATGCAGTGGAGGGGGATGTTCTGCTATCAGCCCCTTTCAGTCGGTGTCCCAGACTTATCTCATTAACATTAATAAATTGGGAGCTTCTAAGTAAGTTTTACAAGGTTATATACTGGATTTTTATATCAGTATCTGTGCATATTATTCTTTTTTTAGTTATAGTTCCTGCTACAGACTTCAAAAGATCTGAATATGACAAATGTTATATTGTATACAAAAAATAGCTAAAGACAATATTATTGCAGCAAGACTAACATTAAATCAGGAATGTGAAAGCAATTTATGCTAGCTACTGAACTCCAGTGATGACCAAGAAACTACCATAAAAATAAAATTACATTTCCATGTTTATCCAGATCTGTAATTTCCTGGGAAAATAAATAGTAGAGCAGTAAAGTGTTTATATGATATAAACACAGCAGTAATCACTTCATTTCCAAGAACAGAACAGTAGATTTGATCAAGGAACATTTTTCTCTTATGATTTAACAAGAGACAACATTCCAAATATGTATTATAATAGCCAGAAAGCAACTAGTAGCAGAAACCTTCTTCCCGGAAAGAATAACCCCAGTCCTAAAAACAAATATTAAAAATGGTATGAGATTCAAACAATTGTGCCTCTGGCCTGGTAGGCTGATCAGGAACTGGAACCCAATAGCAGCGAAGTAGCACACCCTTACGAACATGACCAGGAGGTAAGAATAGGATCCTAGGAAGTCTGTGGTGGTACAGGGGCTTTATTAAAGGGACAAGAAACCCAAAAATGTTCTTTCATAATTCAGATAGAACATACATTTTTAAACCACTTTCCAATTTACTCATATTATCTAATTTGATTTGTTCTCTTGGTATTCTTTGTTGAAAATCATACCTAGGTAGGCTCAGGAGCTGGGAGTTAGTTACTGATTGGTGGCTACACAAATATACCTCTTATCATTGGCTTACCAATCTGTTCAGCTAGAATCCGGTAGTGCATTGCTGCTCTTTCAATAAAGGATACCAAGAGAATGAAGCAAAGTTGATAGTAGAAGTAAATTGGAAAGTTGTTTATAATTGTACGCTCTGGGGCATATTTATCAAGCTCTGTAAAGACCGCTGCTCCATAACTTGTCCGTCTGCTCTGAGGCCCCGGACAGAAATCCACCCAATTGAATACGATCGGGTTGATTGACACTGCTATGCCTCTGTCTGTTGGAGTACCTCAAGGATCTGTTCTGGGTCCTCTACTCTTCTCCATGTATACTTCTTCGCTGGGTAAACTTATCAACATTTATGGCTTCACATATCTCCTCTATGCTGATGACACCCAGATCTACCTCTCCACCCCTGCTCTCTCTCCCTCTGTCCTTTCTCATGTCAGCGACTGCTTATCTGGTATTTCTTCCTGGATGGCCTCTCACCACCTAAAGATTAACATGTCCAAGACTGAGGTACTTCTTATCCCCCCTCAAGCTCTACACCGACTTCTGACTTCTCTATCCCTGTTGACGGCATCAACATTTCCTCATCGCCCCAAGTTCACTGCCTCGGAGTCAAACTTGACTCAAATCTATCCTTCGTTCCCCATATCCAATCGCTTTCTACATCCTGCAGCAACCATCTACGCAATATTTCCAAAATTCGCCCTTTTCTGAGCGCTGACACCACAAAGCAAATAATCCACTCCCTTGTTATCTCCCGACTTGACTACTGCAATAACCTACTCGCTGGCCTTCCTCTTTCCCGCCTCTCCCCCTTCAATCCATCCTAAATGCCTCTGCCAGGCTGATCCACCATTCCTGTCGATGTGTATCTGCTGCACCTCTCTGCGAGTCCCTTCATTGGCTCCCCATTCACGGCAGAATTAAATTCAAAATTCTCACCCTTACATACAAAGCTCTCACCAACTCCGCTCCCCTCTACCTATCCTCTCTATTACACAAGTATACTCCAGCCCGTCCACTAAGATCCAACAATGACCTGCTCCTTGCATCCGCAACTATCACCTCCTCTCATGCTAGACTGCAGGACTTCTGTCGTGCAGCACCTACCCTCTGGAACACTCTCCCTCGTGCTGTCAGGCTTTGCCCTAATCTGTCTTCCTTTAAATGTTCCCTGAAGACCTTTCTGTTCAGGGTAGCCTACCACCCAACTCAATAATAAATTAACTTCACTTACCTAACATTTCCCTCATCTAACTCTGTATTAACATCTTTCCAAATCTTGCAGTCCTCACCTCCTGTTTCTCAACCTCCTACCCTTCTAGATTGTAAATTCCCACGGTAATAGGGCCCTCAATCCCTCCTGTATGTGTTTGTAAATTTTGTCCTGTCTCTTACAAGTCTTGTATTGTTTTATTTAAATGAATTGTACCCATGGACAGCGCTGCGGAATATGTTGGCGCTTCATAAATAAAGTATAATAATAATAAAATCAAATATCGAAATTTCTAATGTAACATTCGATTTAACAAATACTATTCAGAAGTTCAATAGTTCATGTGGTAGGGAATTTAGTAAATTGATAAATAATAGATACAAATATATCAATTTGAATGTTTCTATTTTGAATATTTCATAATTTGAATATTACATTTAAAGAGAACATTAGAAATACTATTACAAATATATACATTCAAATTTTTTTAAATTTGAATATGGAATAATTTGAATATTACATTGGCTATACCAACAGGAATGAGGACTTGCTTTCAAGGGTTTTCTACAACTAGATAACCTTTATTGGCTTTTTCTGTAGGAGCATTAGTCATAACATTATTTGCACATGTAAGTAGACTAATGTTAAATATCATATATTGTATGAATTTCTCAAATGTATCCTCAAGTATTCTTAAATGGAATAATATTGTTGAAATAAGTACACATACATTTTTTACAATGTACACATGCAAATTAATTGAAATCACGTGGAAAAAAATATCAAGTTGTTATTGTAAAGCAAATAAACAGCTTTTCAAAATATCTTAAAATCCAAAACATTTTTTGGTATTAATCAGCAAAAATTCAACGATTTTAAATTTGGCATACGTGTGAAATGGAAGTCACACTTAAAAAAAGTGTTTTAGGCCGTAGCCTTACTCCTAGTTGCATTGTCGCAGGTCTAATGTTGACACCTAGAATATGTACATTAGAAACGCAAAAAATAGTGAAAAACAGGTTCCCTTTAAACATGTACTGTATACTCGAAATTAATAAGCTTTAAGTAAAACATAACAAACATTTTGTGTGCTATACTAAAATAACTTTCAAGGGGCACTAAAGTCAAAATTAAACTTTCATGATTGACATATAGCATATAATTTTACAGAACTATCCAAATTATTTTCATTATCAAAATGTGCACAATCTTTTTATATGCGCACTTTTGGAGGCAACAGCTTCTCCTGAGCATGTGCAAGAGTGTACAATATGTGTATGTATGCATTTTGTAATTGGCTGATGGATATCATGTGATACAGGGGAGGAGAACATGGAATTGTCTTTGAAATTTGACATAAAATTTTTATTACTAATATAAAATATATAGTAGGTGCTACTCCATTGTCTTTTTATTATGTATCTGATGAATAAGCCCTTGCTAAAATTAGCGATATTTGGAGATATCAGGAAAGCTATAAGCGTTATTCAGATGCGCAAGTAAACCCTCTTAATTTTTGGATTTTGTTTTGAATGAAGAGAGATGAGTGTCTCATTTTGAACTTCTGTATGGAAAAAAGATGACTGCTTATAAACGGTTTTAGAACTATTACAATCTATTCTAGTGAATTCAACATTCAATGTCCCACTTTATAAATGGTTCAAAGAACAAAGGCGCCACCGCTCAGTTTAGGCTGCCGTTGATAATTCTCAAATCATGCATGCACCATGGTCTGTTTTTCTGGAGTCACACCTTCCAATGGTGCTGTGTCCTCAGCACGGATCCCTGTATATACGGATTTCCAGCTCTTATTATTCTCACCATTCCCTAAAGTCCCAAAAGCGTATTACACTCTTCTTAGGACACCAAAAGTACAGGGGCCCTCTGCATGTGAATACTCCAGCCTCTCCTTCCCAGATCTTTGGCTCCAATGCCCTGCCGTAAGACCAGATATTTCCCTCATTGGCCACACTGCATTCTGGAACATGTAGTTTTCAGCTACACCACCTGTTGGAACCAAATTCTTTGATTCTAGAGGACTGATATAGACCTGGTGTCAGGGAACAAATTGCCCTTGTTGCCTTTATTAAAAAGCTGCCACTGATATGAGTCTGGGGTGGCCAAGCTCAGTTCCTGCTAATGTTGCTGCTAATTCAATAAGGAGGGGTTTTTGAATCCCAATATACTTTGAAGGCAGACATTTGTATGACTACACACAATTTTAATTGGTTTCAAAATAACATTTTGCGTTTTTTTTCTCTCCTTAATATAATGTTTTTATAGATGGTATACAGGGATTAAAGGAATTTTGAAAGGACATTAAAGTCAACTTTATTTATGCACAATAAATTATTATGGACCAGATTATGTTTGCAACCGAGCGATAAGGGGTTTATCTTGGGGGTTTGCTCGTCAGGCTTACAGCTGGTATTACAAGTTGAAAGTAAACTTTTTGCTAGAATATTTACCGCAACTTCAGTGCTCTGGTTAACTGTTTTGCGAAACATAAAAGTTGCGCAATACACATTAATAATACATTACAAAGTACAGTTCAACTCATAAGAACACATCTAATAAAAATGATTAAAAAAAATATTGCACACAAAAGTTCTAACGTCTCAAAGAGTTCAGATCTCAAAAAAATGCAGGCAAAGGGCTATTGACATCTATGGAGGAATACGTGAAAACACACTTGATATTTTTACTTCGGCTTTTTGCGCTTGTCGGGTTAGCATGAGAGCAAAAACAGTTTACTTTCAACTTGTAATATGAGAGCAACTGTGACAACCCCTGAAGGGTCTTGATTTTTATATTGGAACCCAGTTGCAGCGGAACAGCACTTCCTTACAATCACGACCCTCAGGAAAAACAGGATTCTGAAAGGTCAGTGGTGGCACGGAGGCCTTTAATAAAAAAAAGGGCAAAGACAGAGGCGAAATCAAAACAATCCAAAGTCAGGGCAGGCAGCATGCAAGCGAGGTAACAAGGGAAATCCAAAGTCAGGTACCAGGAAATCTGAATAACAAAATCAGAGTTAACACAGACGAAATACAAGGGAACTCCTGAACCAGTAAGCAAGGAAAATAACCAAGCATTGACTGGGGGGCGTGCTAAGAATTTATAGGGAAACTAAGTCACGTGACCGGTCACCTGCCCCCAGTAGGTGGAGCAAGCAGAGTCAATAAGAGGAGGTCAGGGACTCAGTGGCTTCTTGGATTTTCTCAGAGTCCCTGGCCTTCTCTCCTCCATCAGACCCAGACCTATGCTCAAACCCTGAGTTTGCGTGGTGGCCACCATTTTACTACAACGGCACACTCGCTGCAAAACTCAGTGGCAAGAAGGAGAGGTGAAGACAGTCGTAGGCCAGCGATAGGAGTCCCAGGAGGCAGAGACCGTCACCGCACCACCCCTAGGATGCCACTGGAAGCCAGGAGCGGGTAAGTGACCGATCGTGCCGTGACAGAGCCCCCTCCTCAGACGCGACCTCAGGGCACGAAACAGGGTTGGCCAACCAGGATGTTTCAGATAAAAGGCTTTGACTTTTGCAGGAGCATGGACATTCTTGGGCCAGCTCCCAGGATCACTCCTCAGGACCATACCCTTTCCAATAGATGAGATATTCCAGGCATCCCCTACGACGCCTGGACTCAAGTATCTCCTGAACTTCAAACTCTTCTGAACCATCAACCATCACTGGAATAGGTGGAGCGTCAACACGTGATGGAAAATGGTTGGGTGACCTTAATAGAATGATTCATGTGGTTATTGTAAGAGAATTCTGCTGTAGGCAGTAAAGACAGCCAATCATCTTGAAGGTATGTGGTAAAGCAACGGAGGTATTGCTCTAAAGTCTGGTTGGTACGCTCAGACTGCACGTTAGTCTGGGGGTGATAAGCTGATGATAAGCAACGTTGGATCTTGAGATGGCTGCAAAAATGGGACCAGAAACAGGAGGTGAACTGAGAACCTCGGTCAGTGATGATTGACTATGGCAATCCATGCATGCGGTAGATGTTTTGTAAAAACAAGGAGGCGGTTTTGGCAGCAGAAGGATGTCCAATGGAGGGAATGAAATGTGCCATCTTAGTAAATCTATCGACTACCACCAGGATGGTATTGTGTTTGTATGACAGAGGTAGATCCACAATAAAGTCCATGGCTATGTCTGTCCATGGACCTTGAGGAACTGTAGGAGGTTGTAGAAGGCCTACTGGTTTAGTCTTTGGTGTTTTTGAACGTGCACATATGTCACAGGTTAAGACATATTCCCTGGTATCAGTCTTGATGGATGGCCACCAATAGTAATGACTAATACTCTCTAGTGTTTGCGTAATTCCGCTATGGCCTTCTGAAGGAGTATCATGAGTGCTTCAGATCGAAGCGAGGGTGGCACATACATCTGTTTGTCGTGGTACCATAGTCCTTGTTTTTGCTTCAGAGACGGAATGAAAGTAGGTGGTTTAGCACTTAGGTTCCGTATGCAATCTAGAAGTGAGACATGTATTGCGAGAAATTGATGAGTTTTGTCAGTGCTGTAAGTATTCTCATATAGGCATGATAAGGCATCTGCTTTTAAATTCTTGGATCCAGGACGGTAGGTGATTTGAAGATTGAATCTAGAAAAAGAACAAAGCCCAGCAGGCTTGACCAGGGCGTAATCTTTTAGCACCACGAAGATACTCTAGATTATGGTGGTCTATATACACCATAACAGGTATAGGAGAACCCTCTAATAGAGGACGCCATTCTCCTAAAGTCCCTTTGATTGCAAGAAGTTCCCTCTCACTTACATCATAATTCCTCTCCGCAGGGAGGAGTTTTCGAGAGTAGAATGTTACCGGATGTAGCTGCTCATCCTTTTCTCCTCTTTGAGAAAGGATACCCCCAATAGCAATTTCAGAGGCATCTACCTCAACATAGAACCCTTTGGTAGTGTCTGGTTGTACCTGTCAGGGTGCCAGGAATCAGACTGAGTTGAGAAGTGCAAAAATAATCACACCTTTATTAATAACAAAAAAATAATAAAAAGTCCACAAGTCAAATAACAAGCCAGGAGTCAAAACCAAAGCTAGTAGTCAGACGAGCCGGAATCAGGAACAAGGAAAACAGCAGAGTCAGGAATAAGCCAGGGATCAGGAACCAGGAAGGACGTCAGACAGCCAGGTAATACACAGGTACTCTCACAAACAGGTCTGAGACAACACAAAGGCAAAGCATACTGAACAGAGGCCCTTTAAATAATAAGTGATGACATCACAATTCTGAGACTGCATCCTGTCTCACACAGATGATGCACACCAGTCTGGCCATAAAAGGAAGTGCAGGAAATGAGCAGCATCCCCCACAATGCACCATAGTCAGCAAGAGAGGTGAGTAAAATGGCTGCCAGCAGCACATGGCAAACAAAACAGGGAAAAAACCCTGACAGTACCCTCCCCTCAATGACCCCTCCCCGCGGGAGGACAAAAGACTTATTGGGGAAACGGGCATGGAAGGCACGGAGGAGGGCGGGAGCATGAACATCAGAGGAGGGAACCCAAGAACGCTCCTCCGGACCGTAGTCCCTCCAGTAAACCAAATACTGTACACGGCCCCTGGACATACGAGAGTCAATAATGCTGCTGATCTCATACTCCTCATGGTTGTCAACAAAGATAGCATGGGGACGAGGCAACACAGTGGTAAACCGATTACAAACCAATGGTTTCAAGAGGGAGACATGAAAAACATTGGAGATGCGCATTGCAGGAGGAAGGTCAAGACCGTAGGCCACAGGATTGACCCGACAGAATATTCGAAAAGAACCAACATAACGGGGAGCCAGTTTATTGGAAGGCACATGAAGGTTCAAATTGCAGGAGGACAACCAAACTCTCTCACCAACCTGGTAGGAAGGCGCGGGCAGACGCCTACGATCAGCCTGGAACTTTTGGCGCTGCATAGAACGATGAAGGCAATCCTGAATTTGCACCCACGTGGAACGGAGTTGCCGGAGATGTCGCTCCGACACTATCTCCTTGGGTAACCCATGTAAATGGAAGACCTCCCGGGCAAAAATTGAAGCAAGCTCCTGAGTGGTAGACAACTTCATCAAGGGAATATAATGTGACATTTTAGAAAAACGGTCAACCACCATAAGGATAACAGTATTGCCAATGGAAACAGGGAGCTCGACAATGAAGTCCATGGAAAGATGTGTCCAAGGATATTCACCATTAGCAATAGGTTGAAGAAGACCCACAGGAAGACGTCGAGGAGTCTTATTCTGTGCACAAACTGAGCAGGAGGCCACATACGCAGCAACATCAGAACAAAGAGCTGGCCACGAGAATTGTCGAGTGACAGACCAAATCCTTTGGTTCTTGCCTGGGTGACCTGTGGCTTTAGAATAGTGGTAAGTGTGCAAAAGTTTAATTAGAAGATTCTCAGGAACAAAACACTTACCACTAGGTTTCTTAGGAGGTGCATTGGTTTGTGCAGCCAGGATCTCCTCCCCCCAGGTGAGAAGTAAAATTAGTATGTATGGTAGCTAAACTACGGTCAGGAGGTATAACAGGAATAGGTACAGACTCCTCCTTGGACAGAGGCAAAAATTGTCAAGAGAGGGCATCAGCCCTAACATTCTTACTACCAGGCAGGTAGGAGACCACATAATTAAACCGAGACAAAAATAGTGCCCATCTGGCCTGTCGGGGCGACAAACGTTTTGCTTCAGATAGATAAGTTAAATTCTTGTGGTCAGTAAGAATGAGCACTGGCATGCTAGTACCCTCGAGAAGATGCCTCCATTCCTTGAGTGCCAAAATTATGGCCAGTAATTCCCTGTCGCCAATTTCATAATTGCACTCCGCTGCAGACAATTTCTTAGAAAAGAAACCACACGGATGCAAGGAACCATCAGGCATAGGACGTTGAGACAAGAGGGCACCTACTCCAGTCTCAGACGCATCGACCTCAAGAACGAAAGGCAGGACAGGGTTAGGATGAGCCAGAACTGGAGCAGCAGCAAAGGCAGTCTTAAGACTATCAAAGGCCTTAATGGCAGTAGGTGACCAATGGAGTGGATCATTCTCTTTACCAGGTTATGTCTGTGATAGGTTTGACCAAGGAAGAAAAGTTTTTAATAAACTTTCTATAGTAATTGGCGAACCCCAAAAAAACATTGAATAGACCGAAGACCAACTGGGCGAGGCCACTACAGAACTGCAGATAACTTGTCAGGATCCAGGGAGAACCATGCAACGGAGATAACATAACCTAGGAAGGTTACTTGAGTCTGATGGAACTCACATTTCTTCAGTTTACAAAACAGGCCGTTCTCATGTAGTCTCTGAAGAACCCGTGTAACATCAGAACGATGAGCCTCAAGTGTGGGTGAGTGTATGAGGATGTCGTCTAAGTACACCACAACACACTGTTGCAGCATATCTTGTAGGATATCATTAATAAATTCCTGAAAAACAGCAGGAGCATTACATAGGCCAAAGGGCATTACAAGATACTCATAATGCCCGCTCCTGGTGTTAAACGCTGTTTTCCATTCGTGGCCCTCCTTGATCCTAACGAGATTGTACGCTCCTCTCAAATCAAGTTTAGTAAAGACCGTAGCTCCCTTGAGGCGGTCAAAGAGTTTCGTAATGAGCAGAATAGGGTAAGCATTCTTAATGATAAGACGATTAAGACCCCTATAATCGATGCATGGTCTTAACTCACCACCCTTTTTCTTCACAAAGAAGAAGCCAGCCCCTGTAGGAGAGCAGGATTTGCGGATGATCCCCCTGCGACAGAGCATCGGCAACATACTCCTCCATAGCACAATTCTCTGCAACAGACAGAGGGTAAACCCGACCCCGAGGAGGAATGGCTCCGGGTTGCAGGTCTATGGCACAATCGTAAGACCAGTAAGGAGGCAACGTTCCGGCACACACCTTGTCAAAAACGTCTAGGAACTCTCGGTACTCCTCTGGCAATTGAGATACCGAAGAAGTGCACAAGACTTTAACTGGTTTCCAAAGACAAGTGGAAATACATTGCGGGGACCACAACAAAATTTCGGACCTGCGCCAGTCGAGACTGGGATTGTGCTTTTGGAACCAGGGATAACCCAGAACAACCGGAAAATGTGGAGAGTTTATCACCTGGAACTGGAGGGTTTCAAAATGGAGAGCTCCAACAGCCATGGACAACGGAGCAGTTTCATGAGTAACGAGTGTGGTCTGAAGGGGCCTGCCATCAATGGCCTCAATAGCAAGCGGAACAGACCGAGGCAAAACAGGAATGGAGTGCTTTGATACAAAAGCACTGTCAATGAAATAGCCTGCAGCACCGAAGTCAACAAGAGATTGGGTGACTATGGAGGAGTCCACCCAGGAAAGGACAACCATGACCAAAGGTTTCTCCTTAAGCGGTTCAGGGGACGAGGATAAACCACCCAAGATCTGCCCCCGACAGGACCTTAGGTGTGAGCGTTTCCCAGCCGTGTAGGACAAGACTTCAAAAGGTGGCCCTGTAACCCACAATAGAGGCAGAGCCCCTCCCTCCTCCTAAAGGCCCTCTCCGCTGCGGAGAGACACGTGAATCCCAACTGCATTGGCTCAGCAGTACCTGGTGACTCGGGACCAGGAGGCTTGGGAGGAGAGGGA
Organism: Bombina bombina; assembly: GCF_027579735.1. NCBI lineage: Eukaryota > Metazoa > Chordata > Amphibia > Anura > Bombinatoridae > Bombina > Bombina bombina. The sequence continues at coordinate 154,091,003 of NC_069509.1, forward strand.
GGCATGGGTGGGAAGAACACATAGGAGACAACGGAACAGGAGGCTTCCGCAAATGCTCCTTGAAAGAGGGCTTCTCTCTGAGTCTGATGTCAATTAGGATCAAAAAAGGCACCAATGCCTCGAGATCCTCTGGTAAATCTCTTGCAGCAACTTCGTCTTTAATCGCATCAGAGAGCCCATGAAAGAAGGCAGCAACAAGGGCTTCATTGTTCCAACCAACCTCTGCGGCAAGTGTACGGAACTCAATAGCATAATGAGCAACAGATCTTGTACCTTGCTGAATGGACATGAGTCGTTTAGCAGCAGAGGAGGAGCGAGCCGGAATATCAAATACCCTTTGAAAGGAGGCCACAAATTCAGGGTAATTTTAAATCACAGGTTTATTAGTCTCCCTCAAGGGATTAGCCCAGGCAAGAGCTGTGTCAGTGAGTAACGAGATGAGAAATCCCACCTTAGCTCTGTCAGAGGGAAACGCCTGAGGTAACATCTCAAAGTAAATGACCACCTGGTTAAAAAACCCTCTGAATAGGATCACCTCCATATCGCTGAGGTAGAGGTGCAGAACAGGACATGCTCCTGGTAGAACTAGGTGCAGCAGCCGAAAGAGGAGCAGCCATAACTTGTGGGACACTTTGGTCCAAATGTGCAGTGCAAGTCAGCAGGGTTTGCAGGGCTAGTGCAAATTGATCCAAGCGGTGATCCTGTTCATCCATCCTGGAAATGATGGCAGGTAAAGGTGGATTAATAGCACCATCAGGATTCATGGCCTTTGCGTAATGTCAGGGTGTCAGGAATCAGACTGAGACGAGAAGTGCAAAAATAATCACACCTTTATTAATAACAAAAAAATAATAAAAAGTCCACAAGTCAAATAACAAGCCAGGAGTCAAAACCAGAGCCAGGAGCCAAAGCGAATAGTCAGACGAGCCGGAATCAGGAACAAGGAAAACAGCAGAGTCAGGAACAAGCCAGGGATCAGGAACCAGGAAGGACATCAGACAGCCAGGTAATACACAGGAACTCTCACAAACAGGTCTGAGACAACGCAAAGGCAAAGCATACTGAACAGAGGCCCTTTAAATAATAAGTGATGACATCACAATTCTGAGAATGCATCCTGTCTCACACAGATGATGCACACCAGTCTGGCCATAAAAGGAAGTGCAGGAAATGAGCATCATCCCCCAGAATGCACCATAGTCAGCAAGAGAGGTGAGTAAAATGGCTGCCAGCAGCACATGGCAAACAAAACAGGGGAAAAACCCTGACAGTACCAGAATAGGTGCTTGGGTGAATAATTTTTTTTAGTTTTTCGAAGGCCTCTTGAGCTTGAGTTGTCCATAGAAATTTGTCATGTTTCTTAGTCAGAGTGGTTATGGGAGAGCATATTTGGGAGAAACCTCTGATAAAGCGTCTGTAAAAATTTGCAAACCTTAGAAAACATTGTACAGATTTCTTATCTTTAGGTACGGGCCATTCCAAACTAGTTATAATTTTATGGGGATCCATTTGGATCTGTCCAGGAGTGATGATGTAGCCCAGGAATTCTACAGATTCCGTTTCAAATACGCATTTTTCCAGTTTAGCGTATAATCTGTGTTCACGGAGACGGAGCAGTACTCTCTTCATGTGTTCAAGGTGTTCAACAGGAGAAGAGGAAAAAACTAGGATATCATCTAAATAAATAATTACAAAGGAATCCAAAATGTCTTGGAAAACATAATTCAGGAAGTGTTGGAACGTGGCAGGAGCGTTACAGAGCCCAAAGAGAATAACAAGGTACTCAAAGTGTCTGTACCGAGTTCTGAAGGCAGTCTTCCATTCGTCCCCCTCTCGTACCCGGACTAGGTTATATGCACCCCGCAGATCTACTTTCGCAAAGATATTTGCTTGTCTTAGTCTATCTAGGAGTTCTGGTATCAATGGTAGGGGGTATCGGTTCTTTATGGTGATATTATTTAAGAAGGCACGGCAATCAATACAGGGGTGCAGACCTCCATCTTTCTTGCCAACGAAGAAAATACCTGCCCCTGCTGGGTATGTTGAGGGCTGGATGAAGCCTTTAGTTAAGCTTTCAGAGATGTATTCCTTTAGATATATTTAAGTTCAGCCTCAGATAAAGGAAATATGCGCCTATAAGGTATAGGAGCGCCCGGAAGTAAATCAATTGGACAATCATACAGGCGTCTAGGGGGAACTGATCAGCACTTTTCTTATTAAAGACATCTTGTAACTCCTTATATTTATCAGGCAGAATGACTGAGGGCTCAGAGACCATAGTGGATATTTGTAATGGGGTTTTGTTCAGACAAGTGGTGGAACAAAAAGTAGAGCAGAAGGTGAGGGTACCTTTAACCCAATTGATAACTGGATTGTGGATTTGAAGCCAGGGGAGGCCTAGGATGAGTGGGAACATTGGTGAAGGAATGATGTCTAGATTAATGGTTTCTTTATGATGTCCAAGAAGGAGACAAATAGGAGTAGTAGAAGTCCAGGAAGAAGGAGCAATGATTCCCTTACCATATGTGGAGGTTGGTCGAACAGGACATGTCCTTAATAGGTGATCAGCTTTACCACAGTAGAGGCACAGACCTTGTGAATGACGTCTCTTTCGCTCTTCCTCAGTCAAGGGACGGCAAACCAGACCTATTTGCATAGGTTCCTCCATGGAGGAGGTAGAGGAGGATGCAGAAACCACAGGACTCAAAGGATCCAAAGACCTGAGAGGAAATTGCTTCTCATTTCTACGTTCATGGAAGTGTCGGTCTAACTGTGTGACTAACAGGAACAATTCTTTCAAGGCGGTAGGTAATATGTCTCTGGCCAGTTCATCTTTTAGAGTTTCAGATAGCCCCAACCTATATTGTTTAATTAGACCTGTCTCATTGTAGCCTGTGTCAGAAGCCAGTTTCCGGAAGTCTGTGGTATAGTCTTCCACAGGTCTTTGTCCCTGATGAAGGGAACGGATGGTAGTGCGAGCAGCGGAGGGTCTCAGAGGATCATCATATAAGGTACGCATGGCTCCAGCAAAAGACTCCCAAGAATCCAGCAATGGAATGTTAGTGTGTAGACGCTGGTGAGGCCAGGTTTGAGGTTGACTAGATAATAAGGCAATGGTGGTGCCCACTTTAACATAATCATTAGGATAAGTGCGGGGTTTGAGAGCGAAGAGCAGCTCTCAGGCTGTGATGAAAGAGCGCAGTTCTGATTTTTTTTCCAGCTAATTTGTCAGGCATAGGAATAGATGGTTCCGGAGATGTTGGAGATAAGTGGCTAGGAGCCAGAGGTGATCCTGTAAGAGAAATAGACTGAGCTCTTCTCTGCTCATGCTGTAAAAGTGCAGTATTGCTAGCTTGTAAGTCCTGAACTGCTTGGGCCATAGTTGCCATTTGTTGAGTTAATGCAGCAATAGCTTCAGCTGTTCCTGCGGGTTCCATAGGTGGCTTGGTTATTATGTGACAACCCCCCAAGGGTCTTTATTTTTATATTCAAACCCAGTTGCAGTGGAACAGCACTTCCTTACGATCACGACCCTCAGGAAAACCTGGATTTGGGAACAGGATCTTGAAAGGTCAGTGGTGGCACGGAGGCCTTTAATAATAAAAGGGCAAAGACAGAGGCGAAGTCAAACCAATCCGAAGTCAGGGCAGGCAGCAGGCAAGTGAGGTAACAAGGGCAATCCAAAGTCAGGTACCAGGAAATCTGAATAACAAAATCAGAGTTAATACAGACAAAATACAAGGGAACTCCAGAACCAGGAAGCAAGGAAAATAACCAAGCACTGACTGGGGGGGCGTGCTGAGAATTTATAGGGAAACTAATTAAAGTGACCGGTCACCTGCCCCCAGTAGGTGGAGCAAGCAGAGTCAATAAGAGGAGTTCAGGGACTCAGCGCCATATTGGTTTTTCTCAGAATCCCTGGCCTTCTCTCCTCTATCAGACCCAGACTCCTTCTCCCTTCCTATGCTCAAACGCTGAGTTCGTGTGGCGGCCGCCATTTTACCGTGACGGCACACTCACCGCAAAACTTGGTGGTGAGAAGGAGAGGGGAGACAGTTGTAGGCTGGCGATAGGAGGCCCGGTAGGCAGAGACCATCACCGCACCACCCCTAGGATGCCACCGGAAGCCAGGAGCGGGTAAGTGACCGACCGTGCTGTGACAGCAACTGACAAGCACAAAAGCTTACTTCCATTGCAATTAACTCTCGAGTAGAAGCATTAATTTGCAATCCACTCATAGTCTGCCCCTATATGTATGTGCCTACAAAATAAATATGTTTAAAAGCTTTTAAAACTGTAATTTAGTTAGAAAATTTTGCATTATTTTGCTGTTCCAGAACACACTTTGAAAATCACCTAAATTAGTGTTAATCTTACTTCCCTTGCTGTAGCCAATTAGGGACAGATATAAAAGAGATATAATAGAATTCAAGCAATATATCAATTAATCACTGTGCAGTATGTCAGGGTTCTGTATTCCTGGGAATGCATTCTCGGTTCCCTGCTTTTGCTGTAAAATACCTGTGAAAGTTCTGCTTGAGTGCCTCCATCATATCGTAAAAAGACAGTAAATATCTTGAGATTTGAATATAATGGGCCAGATTACAAGTGGTGCGCTAATTATAGCACAGGACGCAATACGCAATATCACTGGACCGTGCTAACATTAGCAAACAACTTGATATTACAAGTCTGTGGTAAATTGCATTTACCTGGGAAGGGTTAGTTCGACCAACATCGCTCGAGTGCAGCCTATACTTTCAATGGATATCATAAACACGCTAAATTGCACTCATATTACAAGTTGAAAGTTATAGGTTGCGCTCGAGCAAAAGCTGAAACTGCGCTAGAATATTTATTGTGTCTTGAGATCTGAAGAAAAGTGTAATGCTAAAGTGCTATAAGTCGGACAAACTAGCGATGTCCAGAAATAAGCGTAAGTACAAATTTCTGGAGTCGCCAGTGACTTACGGCACTTTAGAAACTGCCTGCGCCTACAAAACCTTACTAAAGTATAAAATCTCCCGGAACTGTCTAACATGCCTCCCAAAAATAGCCCGACACGTATACCCCTCTATCCGCAATCACCCCTCTCACTCCTAACAATAAATGTATTAACACCTAAACCACCGCTCCCGGACCCGCCACCACCTATATTATATGTATTACACCCTAATCTGACCCCCCTACACCGCCGCCACCTACATTAAATATATTACCCCCTAATCTGACCCCCCTAAACCGCCGCCACCTACATTATATATATTACCCCCTAATCTGACCCCCCTACACCGCCGCCACTTACATAAAATATATTACCCCCTAAACCTAAGTCTAACCCTAACACCCCCTATCTTAATTATTATTTAAATAAATCTGAATAACATTAATATTATTAACTAAATTATTCATATTTAAAACTAAATACTTACCTATAAAATAAACCCTAAGATAGCTACAATATAATTAATAATTACATTGTAGCTATTTTAGGGTTTATATTTATTTTACAGGTAACTTTGTATTTATTTTAACTAGGTACAGTAGCTATTAAATAGTTAATAACTATTTAATAGCTACCTAGTTAAAATAATTACAAAATTACCTGTAAAATAAATCCTAACCTAAGTTACAAATACACCTAACACTACACTATCAATAAATTAATTAAATAAACTACAATTATCTAAACTAAAATACAATTCAATAAACTAAACTATATTACAAAAACCCCCCCACTAAATTACAAAAAATAAAAAAATATTACAAGAATTTTAAGCTAATAACACCTAATCTAAACCCCCTAATAAAATAAAAAAGCCCCCCAAAATAATAAAATTTCCCTACCCTAAACTAAATTACAAATAGCCCTTAAAAAGGCCTTTTGCGGGGCATTGCCCCAAAGTAATCAGCTCTATTACCAGCCCTTAAAAGGGCCTTTTGCAGGGCATTGCCCAAAAGTAATCAGCTCTTTTACCTTTAAAAAAAAGAACAATCGCCCCCTCCACATTACAACCCACCACCCACACACCCCTACTCTAAAACCCACCCGATCCCCCTTTAAAAAAACCTAAGTCTAACCACCAAGTGGTCCTTACCTGTCCTGAAGACCGGCGGAGAAGGTCCTGTTCCAGGCGGTGAAGTCTTCTTCCACGCGGCGACCTCTTCTTCTTCCAGGAACCAGCCGGCGCGGAGCGGAGGAGTTGAAGACCGATGACCGCGGAGCTGAAGACCGTCCACTCTGGAACTGAAGACCAGCTACGCTGGAACTGAAGATCGACGACGCTGGAACTGAAGACCGCGGAGCCATGGAGCGTGGAGGATCCTCTTCATACGATCTCCGCCGTACACTGAATAGGAATTCAAGGTACGAGATTAAAAATGGCGTCCCTTGAATTCCTATTGGCTGATTTGAGCCTTCAAATTCAAATCAGCCAATCGGATGAGAGCTACTGTAATTCTATTGGCTGATTTGAATAGCCAATAGAATAAGAGCTACTGACATTCTATTGGCTATTCAAATCAGCCAATAGAATTACAGTAACTCTCAAATCAGCCAATAGGAATTCAAGGGGCGCCATTTTTAATCGCGTACCTTGAATTCCTATTCAGTGTACGGCGGAGATCTCTGTGATTACCTTGTATCTAAGCCTCTGCAGACTGCCCCCTTATTTCAGTTCTTTTGACAGACTTGCATTTTAGCCAATCAGTGCCCTCTCATAAGTAACTCCATGGGCGTGATCACAATGTTATCTATATGGCACACATGAACTAATGACCTCTAGCTGTGAAAAACTGTAAAATGCATTCAGATGAGAGGCGGTCTTCAAGGGCTTAGAAATTAGCATATGAACCTACCTAGGTTGAGCTTTCAATTAAGAATACCAAGCGAACAAAGAAAATGTGATGATAAAAGTAAATTAGAAAGTTATTTAAAATTGCCCTATCTGAATCATGAAAGTTTAATTTTGACTAGACTGTCCCTTTTATATGTTTTAATGTGTTTTAATGGGAAATACTTGAAATTCCTATGTTCTTTACATATTTTTTTTTCTTTTTCTTCTTAAATAGATATTTATTTAAATATATATATATACAGTACATCTCTCTCTCTCTCTCTCTCTCTCTCTCTCTCTCTCTCTCTCTCTCTCTCTCTCTCTCTCTCTCTATATATATATATATATATATATATATATATATATATATATATATATATATACAAAACATGGGGTGGGGTCAGCACTCTCAGGCCGGACCGGGTACACATCCTATGACCCTGCAACATGCACAGCCCTGGTGCAAACCAGCACTCTCAGGAAGCTGCACTGTCACTACAGTCACAGGCAGTTAACCCCAGTCAGACCTGGGTGCAAGGCCCAAACAGGGAAAATTACAAAAAAATATATATTTTAATATAAACACACAGAAAAAGTCCAGCACTCACTCACACGCTCTCAACTAAGATAAAAAGCAGCAATGGAAGAACCGCATCTGGCCAAATGGGAAAAGCCCAGGTACTTAGTTGAGAGCTTGTGAGTGAGTGCTGGACTTTTTCTGTGTGTTTATATATATATACATATATATGTGTATACTATATATATCTGTATATATCCATTAAGATATATAGGTATGTATATATATATATATATATCTGAGTATACTATATATATCTGTATATATTCATTAAGATATATAGGTATATATATATATATATATATATATATATATATATATATATATTTGTGTATACTATATATATTTGTATATATTCATTAAGATATATAGGTATATATATATATTTGTGTATACTATATATATCTGTAGATATTCATTAAGATATATAGGTATATATATATATATATATATATATATATACAGTATATATATATATATATATATATATATATATATATATATATATATATATATATATATATATATATATATATATATATATATATATATATATATATATATATATACAGGTAGCCCTCAGTTTACGCCGGGGTTAGGTTCCAGAAGGAATGGTTGTAAATCGAAACCGTTGTAAATTAAAACCCAGTTTATAATGTAAGTCAATGGGAAGTGAGGGAGATAGGTTCCAGGTCCCTCTCAAAATTGTCATAAGTAACACCTAATACATTATTTTTAAAGCTTTGAAATGAAGACTTTAAATGTTAAACAGCATTATAAACCTAATAAAATAACCACACAACACAGAATTTATAATTAAACTAAGTTAAATGAACAAAAACATTTGCTAAACAGCATTATAAACCTAATAAAATAATCACACAACACAGAGTTCACTTGCATTTTTCTGCAAACAGTTCTTTCTATGCATTCCAATCTGGACTGATTTATAGACAGGAAGATCTTGTTCCTTTGAAATCTGCTCGATAGCTCAGGTCTGGTTAAACTGATTAATTTCAGCTTGCTTGGCTTTGCTGCAACACAATCGGACAGCTCCACCTACTAGCTATTTTAATAAATGCACTGCTGCTCAATGCTTTTCAATAGCAGTCACATGACTGGAAAAAAAGGTTGTTATTCTGAAATGGTGTAAATTGAACCGTTGTAAAACGAGGACCACCTGTATATATATATATATATATATATATATATATATATATATATATGTATATATATATATATATATATATATATATATATATATATATATATATATATCTGTGTATACTATATATATCTGTATATATTCATTAAGATATATATATATATATATATATATACAGTATATCTGTTTAAAAGGAAAAAGAACATTTTCTTCTATGTGAAGAACTTAGGAATGTAAAGTATTCCTAAAGCACCTTCAGCTTAGCACAGTTGGTCTAGTAAAAAACCCTGTTTGGCTCCTCCAAATTTGGCAATTGATGGGGGCGGGTTTGGCTATTGAAAAACAGCTGCAGCAAACAATGTTTTAATTTATTTAAAAACAATTTAAAACTCATTCACTATATTCCTTTATTACAAAACTGCAGAAAAATCTTGTAATTACAATCGGCTAGATTACAAGTTTTTGTCGGTAAGGCTTGCGGTGCTAACGAGCAGTTTATGCTCAACGCTCACCTACAAACAACTCTGGTATTACGGGGTTTTTTCAACCCGGCGTTAGCCTCTAAAAAGTGAACGGAGAGCAAAATTTAGCTCCACATCTCACCTCAATACCAGCGCTGCTTACGGTAGCGGTGAGCTGGCTAAACGTGCTCGTGCTGAGCCATCTGAAAAAACCTAACACCTGCAAAAAAGCAGTGTTCAGCTCCTAACGCAGCCCCATTGATTCCTATGGGGAAATACTTTTTATGTCTACACCTAACACCCTAACATGAACCCCGAGTCTAAACACCTCTAATCTTACACTTATTAACCCCTAATGTGCCGTCCCCAACTTCGCTGATACCTGCATTATATTTTTAACCCCTAATCTGCCGCTCCGGACACTGCTGCCACCTACATTATCCCTATGAACCTCTAATCTGCTGCCCCCAACATCGACGACACCTACATTATATTTATTAACCCCTAATCTGCTGCCCCCAATGTCGCCGCAACCTAACTACACTTATTAACCCCTAATCTGCCGCCCCCAACGTCGTTGCCACTATAATAAAGTTATTAACCCCTAAACCTAAGTCTAAACCTAAGTCTAACACCCCCCCTAATTTATATATAATTTTAAATAATAAAAATAAAATTACTACAATTAAATAAATTAATCCTATTTAAAACTAAATACTTACCTATAAAATAAACCCTAAACTAGCTACAATATAACTAATAATTACATTGTAGCCATTTTAGGATTTAATTTTATTTTACAGGCAACTTTGTATTTATTCTAACTAGGTACAATAGTTATTAAATAGTTATTAACTATTTAATAACTACCTAGTTAAAATAAAGACAAATATACCTGTAAAATAAATCCTAACCTAAATTACAATTACACCTAACACTACACTATTATTAAATTAATTACCTAAACTAACTACAATTAAATACAATTAAATTAAATAAACTAAAGTACAAAAAAACAAACAAACACTAAATTACAGAAAATAAAAAATAATTACAAGAATTTTAAACTAATTACACCTAATCTAATCCCCCTAATAAAATAAAAAAGCCCTCCAAAATAAAAAAAAATCCCTACCCTATACTAAATTACAAATAGCCCTTAAAAGGGCTTTTTGCTGGGCATTGCCCCAAAGTAATCGGCTCTTTTACCTGTAAATAAAAATACAATACCCCCCAACATTAAAACCCACCACCCACATACCCAACCCTACTCTAAAACCCACCCAATCCCCCCTTAATAAAACCTAGCACTAACCCCTTGAAGATCACCCTACCTTGAGTCATCTTCACCCAGCCGGGCACAAGTGGTCCTCCAGAGGGGCAGAAGTCTTCATCCGATCCGGGCAGAAGAGGACCTCCAGACGGGCAGAAGTCTTCATCCAGGCGGCATTTTCTATCTTCATCCATCCGGAGCGGACGGGTCCATCTTGAAGCCAGCCGACACGGAGCATCCTCTTCTTGCGATGACTCCCGACGAATAAAGGTTCCTTTAAATGACGTCATCCAAGATGGCGTCCTTTGAATTCCGATTGGCTGATAGGATTCTATCAGCCAATCAGAATTAAGGTAGGAAAAATCCTATTGGCTGATGCAATCAGCCAATAGAATTGAGCTCGCATTCTATTGGCTGATTGGAACAGCCAGTTATTTTTTATTTTCTGTAATTTAGTGTTTGTTTTTTTGTACTTTAGTTTATTTAATTTAATTGTATTTAATTGTAGTTATTTAGGTAATTAATTTAATGATAGTGTAGTGTTAGGTGTAATTGTAATTTCAGTTAGGATTTATTTTACAGGTATATTTGTCTTTATTTTAACTAGGTAGTTATAAAATAGTTAATAACTATTTAATAACTATTGTACCTAGTTAGAATAAATACAAAGTTGCCTGTAAAATAAAATTAAACCCTAAAATGGCTACAATGTAATTATTAGTTATATTGTAGCTAGCTTAGGGTTTATTTTACAGGTAAGTATTTAGTTTTAAATAGGAATCATTTATTTAATGATAGTAATTTTATTTAGTTTTATTTAAATTGTATTTAAGTTAGGGGGGGTTAGGGTTAGATTTAGGTTTAGGGGTTAATACATTTAATATAGTAGTGGCGACGTTGGGGGCGGCAGATTAGGGGTTAATAAATGTAGGTAGGTGTCAGCGATGTTAGGGACGGCAGATTAGGGGTTAAAAAAAATATTTTATTGTTTGCGATGTGGGGGGCCTCGGTTTAGGGGTTAATAGGTAGTTTATGGGTGTTAGTGTACTTTTTAGCACTTTAGTTAAGAGTTTTATGTTACGGCGTTAGCCCATAAAACTCTTAACTACTGACTTTTAAATGCGGTAGGAGTCTTGACAGGAGAGGGTGTACCGCTCACTTTTTCCAAGACTCATAATACCGGCGTTAGGAAAATCCCATTAAAAAGATAGGATACGCAATTGACGTAAGGGGATTTGCGGTAAGCTCGAGTTGCGGAAAAAAAATTGAGCGGTACACCTGTACCTGCCAGACTCGTAATACCAGTGTGCGTTAAAAAGCAGCGTTGGGACCTCTCAACACTGCTTTTTAAGGCTAACGCAAGACTCGTAATCTTGGGGGAAAGTGTTTGCTACATCTTTAAAAAAAAAGGAGAAATTGACATTTCAGATTACCAACGGTGTAAAGATTTAAGCTGACAAAAGGCAAACAAAGTGAGTTGGTTCTTTTATTTCAAAACAGACCCACCCAAAAGACTTACAAAAACCAACACATTTTTTCCATTTGATATAGATGGTGAAATATTTGTTGTTGTTTTTTATTCCAGACCTTTCAAACAAAAGGATTATATTACATAAGGACTATAGCAAATAAAACTATTGAGAGTGAACTATAGAGTTTACTTTATGCCACTTTATACCACTCTTAATGGACTTCGGAACAACCAAGGTCTGGCTGTCAAAAAGCTGACCCACAAAGCCACATTTCAATAGTTCAGGGGGTTACAGGACCTTATTGTCTTCTACCTATTCCTTAAAGGGACACTGAACCCAATTTTTTTCTTTTGTGATTGAGATAGAGCATGCAATTTTAAGTAACTTTCTAATTTGTTCCTAGTATCAATTTTTCTTTGTTCTCTTGCTATCTTTATTTGAATAAGAAGACATCTAAGCTTTTTTTGTTTGAGTACTCTGGACAGCACTTTTTTATTGGTGGATGAATTTATCCACCAATCAGCAAGAACAACTCAGGTTGTTCACCAAAAATGGGCCGGCATCTAAACACATTCTTGCATTTCAAATAAAGATACCAAGAGAATGAAGAAAATTTGATAATAGGAGTAAATTAGGAAGTTGCTTAAAATTGCACGCTCTATCTGAATCACGAAAGAAAAAATTTGGGTTCAGTATCCCTTTAATTCTCTTTTCCCTCTGGTACTGCTCTTTTTGCTCTGCACATAATGGAAAAAAGGAAAAACATGCACAGACTGGGCATCTGAAATCTTTGAGGTTTGAGGTGTAACAGTAATGAATGGGGGTGCAATAACCCCCAACAGCCCTGTTTAACCACCAATGGTAAACGCAAAGTACAACACAACTTAATAGTACAAAACTGATATATAAAACTCATGTTGGAATAAAAAAACAATATGCTATCATACACAAGGTGTAAAATCATAAAGAAGTTGGGTAAGTGGTGACTGTATTACACTGCGTATTTGCTTTTCAAAATAAATATTCAGTTTATCACCTTTCATTTAAAGATGATGATCAAATCTACATCGCTTTTATCCACAATTAATGTTTCTCTCCTGTATTGTCCAGAGCTATCTCCTGTTGGTTGAGCTAGCTTTCTCATGTGTTATGGTGGCTTCACTCATTGTCCTGCCTAGCTACATTTTTTCTCCTGGTGGTCACTATCTTCATCTGTGTAGCTAGGATTTTGTTTTCCCTGATGGTCTCTTCAATCATTTTCCTAGCACTTTTATTTGCCCTAGTGGTCTCTCTCATGCTTTCTCTAGTTATCTAATTTGTCCTAGTGGTCCCTCCCATACTTTTCTCTAGCTATCAAATTTGTCCTAGTTGTCTCTCCCATCCTTTTCCCTATTTATCACATCCATCCTGGTGGTCTTTACCATCCTTTTCCTAGCTATCCCATTTATCCTGGTGGTGTACGCCATCCTTTTCAGTAGCTATCCCATTCATATTGGTGTTCCCCCCATCCTTTTCAATAGCTATCCCATTCACCCTGGTGGTCTTCCCATCCTTTTCCTAGCTTTCACATTTATCCTGGTGGTCTCCCCATCCATTTGTCCTGGTGGTCTCTCCAATCCATTTCCTAGATATCAAATTTGTCCTAATGGTCTCTCCCATCCTTTTCCCTATTTATCACATTCATCCTGGTGGTATTTCCCATCCTTTTCCTAGCTAGACCATTTATCCTGGTGGTCTACGCCATCCTTTTCAGTATCTATCTGATTCATCCTGGTGTTCCCCCCCATCCTTTTCAATAGCTATTCCATTTATCCTGGTGGTCTTCCCATATTTTTCCTAGCTATCACATTTATCCTGGTGGTCTCCCCATCCATTTGTCCTGGTGGTCTCTCCCATCCTTTTCCTAGATATCCAATTTATCCTGGTGGTCTCCCCCATCCTTTTCCCTAGCTATCACATTTGTACTTGTGGTCTGTCCCATTCTTCCCTTTAGCTAAACTAATTTTAATTTGTCCTGATATTCATGTTAATGTCTTGTTCTAGTTATTTCATTTGCTCTGGTGGTTTTCCCATCCTATGCCCATTCTATCACACGTGTTCTTGTGGTGTCTACCATCCTTTGCCCTAGCTATCCCATTTTCCTTCATGGACATTCCCTATCCCGAGTCATTTCTTCAGTTGGTCTTTCCAAGTCTTTCTCTAGCTATCTCATTTGTCTCAGTGGTTTCTCCTATTCTTTTTCTAAGCTATATCATCAGTTTTGTTCATTATACCCTTTCCCTAGCTTTGTAATTTGTCCTTCTAGTCTATTCCACCCTTTACCATAGCTATCACATTTTCCTGTTTATCTCTACTACTATCCTCTGATCTAGCTATTTCATATGTTCATATTCCATTTTTAGCCATAGCTCTTCTGGCTATTTTCTTCTTTTTTTAACCTTGCTGACCTTTCTTTCCCTGGTACTTCCCCTATTACCATGCCTGGCCTTCTCCAGATGTTTGTATATCACTATACACTCAATTATTTATCTTTTTCAGAACTTTCTTGATCTGGTGAATGTTTAGAGACCTCAATTTGTACTGCTCCTCATGTAGACAGATCAGTGGATGCAGATTAATATAAATGTTGAGATAATGATCCTTAATCACTTATCTGCCAAAAAGGATTGCACCTCTTTGCTACACTATGAGGTAGATTACGAGCTGTGCGTTTGTGTTTTAATGGTAAAAAATATGGTAATTTCAGCGTTAAAACAGCAACGCAGCCATTACAAGTCTTGTCGGTATAGCTGTACCGCAAGCCTTTTAGCCTGTAACGCAACGTCAGTCCCGCACACGTAAAAATTATGTTTTTTTATGGGATTCCCATAGTGCTGCCATTGCGAGTTTTGCGGTGAGGCTAAAAAGCTTGCGTTACACCCTATACCCCCAAGATCCATTCCGCCATCTGAGACCAGTAGTTATTAGTTTTACTGTTACATAAAACTCATAACTAAAGTGTTACAAAGTACACTAACACCCATGAACTACCTATTAACCCCTAAACCACCACCCTCCCACATCGCGAACACTATATTAAATTTATTAACCCCTAATCTGCCGCACCCCAACATCGCCGCCACTATAATAAATATATTAACCCCTATTCCGCCGCACCGCAACATCGCCACCATTATAATAAATATATTAACCCCTATTCCGCCTCCCCCCGACATCATCGCCACTAAATAAAGTTATTAACCCTTAAACCTCTGGCCTCCCATATCACTACCACTAAATAAACCTATTAACCCCTAAACCGCCAGCCCCCACATCGCAAAAGACTAAGTTAAACTATTAACCCCTTAACCTAACAACCCCCTAACTTTATATTTAAATTACAAGATCCCTATCTTAAAATAAATAAAAACTTACCTGGGAAATTAACAGAACCTAACTTTAAACTATAAATTAAACTAACATTACTATCACACTAAATTAAACTATCAATTAAATAATTTAAATTACAAATTAAAAAAACCTAACACTACTTTACAAACAAAATCTACAATTACTAAAAAATGTAAAACACTAAATTACAAAAAATAAAAAAATACTAAAGTACAAAAAATAACAAGCACTAAATTACGAAAAATAACAAACGAAATTATCCAAAATAAAAAAATACACCTAATCTAACAGCTCTATCAAAATAAAAAAGCCCCCCAAAATAAAAAAAACCCTAGCCTACAATAAACTACCAATGGCCCTAAAAAGGGCCTTTTGTAATGGCCCTTAAAAGGGTCTTTTGTAGGGCATTGTCCTAAGTTTAACAGCTCTTTTACCTGTAAAAAAAATAATACAAAGACCCCCCCCCCCAACAGTAAAACACACCACCCAACCAACCCACCAAAATAAAAAACCTAATTCTAAAAAAAAAACCTAAGCTACCCATTGCCCTGTAAAGGGCATTTGTATGGGCATAGCCCTTAAAAGGGCATTCAGCTCTTTTGCTACCCTTTAAAAGGACATTTAGCTCTTTTAAGAGTGCCCAAACCCTAAACTAAAATAAAAACTAAACCTAACACTAGCCCCCAACGATCCACTTATAGTTTTTGAAGTCCCGCTAAATTACTTCTAAGTTTAACAGCTCTTTTAACTGTAAAAAAAAATACAAAGACCCCCCCAACAGTAAAACCCACCACCCAACCAACCCCCCAAAATAAAACACCTAACTCTAAAAAAAACCTAAGCTACCCATTGCCCTGAAAACGGCATTTGTATGGGCATTGCCCTTAAAAGGGGATTCAGATCTTTTGCATTGCCCTTAAAAGGGCATTTAGTTATTTTAAGATAGCACAAACCTTAATCTAAAAAAAACTCCACCCAAAAAAAGTTTAAAAAACCTAACACTAACCCCCGACGATCCACTTACAGTTTTTGAAGTCCGGACATTTATCCTCATCCAGGCGGCGAAGTCCTCATCCAGGCGGCATCTTCTATCTTCATCCAGGCAGCATCTTCTATCTTCATCTCAACGACGCGGGTCCATCCTGAAGACATCCGGCGCGGAGCATCCTTTTCCTACGGTCACCGTCGTATACTGAATCTTCAATGCAAGGGAGCCTTTTCAAAATGGCGTTCCTGGCATTGTTCAAATCAGCCAATAGGATTTAAGCAGCCCTCATTCTATTGGCTGATTCCAATTGATTCCAATCAGCCAATAGAATGAGAGCTGCTTAAATCCTATTGGCTGATTTGAACAGCCGATAGGATTTTATCAGCTCTAATTCCTATTGGCTGATTCAAAATTTTCAGCCAATAGGGATGCAAGGGACGCCATTTTGAAAAGGCTCCCTTGCATTGAAGATTCAGTAAACGTCAGTGACCGTATGAAGAGGATGCTCCACGCAGGATGTCTTCAGTATGGACCCCCTCTGCACCGCCGGGATGAAGATATAAGATGCCGCCTGGATGAAGATAGAAGAGGCCGTCTGGATGAAGATTTCTTGCCACCTGGATGAGGACTTCGCCGCCTGGATGAAGATTGTTCAAGCGGGACTTCAAAAACTGTAAATGGGTTGTCAGGGTTAGTGTTAGGTTTTTTTAAGGGTTTTTGGGTGGGTTTTTTTATTTTAGATTAGGGTTTGGGCACTCTTAATAGAGCTAAATGTCCTTTTAAGGGCAGCAAAAGAGCTGAATGTCATTTTAAGGGCAATGCCCATACAAATGCCCTTTTCAGGGCAATGGGTAGATTAGGTTTTTAAGTTTAAGCTGTTAAACTTAGGGCAATGCCCTACAAAAGGCCCTTTTAAGGGCTATTGTTAGTTTATTATAAAATATTTTTTTTTATTTTGGGGTGTTTTTTTTAAAAAACGGGTTAGAATAGAAATAATTTTTTTTATTTTGGATAATTCGTTTGTTATTTTTTGTAATGGTAGTTTTTTTATTTTTTGTAATTTTAGTGTTTGTTATTTTTTGTAATGTTAGTTTTTTTATTTTTTGTAATGTTAGTTGTTAGTGTAAGGCAGCTTAGGTTTTACTCTTATTTCACAGGTAAGTTTGTATTTATTTAACTAGGTAGTTAGTAAATAGTTAATAACTATTTACTAACTAGTCTAACTAGTTAAAGTAAATACAAACTTACCTGTGAAATAAAAACCTAAGCTAGCTACAATATAACTATTAGTTTTATTGTAGCTAGCTTAGGTTTTGTTTTTATGTCACAGGTAAGTATTTAGATTTAAATAGGTCTAATTTAGTTAATAATTGTAACTTTAATTTGATTTATTTTAAAGTTAGGGGGTGTTAGGGTTAGGTTTAGGGGTTAATAGTTTAATAGTGTTTTGCGATGTGGGGGGCTGGAGGTTTAGGGGTTAATAGTTTTTTTTTAGTGTTAGTGATGTGGGAGGCCAGAGGTTTAGGGGTTAATACCTTTATTTAGTGGTGGCGATGTTGGGGAGTGCCAGAATAGGGGTTAATAACCTTAATATAGTGTGGGCGATGTCGGGGAGCAGCGGAATAGGGGTTAATATCTTTATTATAGGGTGGGCGATGTTGGGGTGTGGGGGAATAGGGGTTAAAAACTTTAAAATAGTGGCGGCGATATCAGGGGTGGCAGATTAGAGGTTAATACCTTTATTTAGGTGGCTGCGATGTCGGGAAGCAACAGATTAGGGTTTAATAACATAATGTACCTGTCAGCGATGTTGGGGGCAGCAGATTAGGGGTGTTTAGATGTGGGGTTTATGCTAGGGTGTAAGGTTTACACATAACTTTTTTCCCCCATAGACATCAATGGGGTTGCATTATAGCGATCGCCATTCCGCACTTCAGGTGTTAGTTTTTTTATGATACTCTCTCCCCATTGATGTCTATGGGGAAAGCATGCACAAGCACGTCAAAACAGTGCTTGTATATTGTGCGGTATTGAGATCAACGCAACCATAAGGCACACACAAGATGGCTGTTTCAAAACTCGTAATGGTGGAGCTATAGAGGGTGAAATAAAGCAACGTTTTTTGCGTTCGTTAAATACCCTCTAGCGAGCATAACTTGTAATCTAGCTGAAAGGTAACTAAGAGCTTAAATACATCAAGTACAAGTGTTACATATAAGTTTTACGTTTATGGGGGTTCATGGGTAATTGGGTATACTTAAAACATTTATGAATTAGTGTTGTAATCTAGCCGTAACTGTTTTATATTAGGACTAACACAATAAAATGTTTAGTAAAAAATATATATACGAGTTTTTGTAGGTAATGGTGTGCGGTGCTAACGTACAGTTTTTCCTTACCACTCATCTACAGTAACTCTGGTATTACGGGTCTTTAGAAACCCAGCGTTAGCCGCAAAAAAGTGAGCGTAGAGCAGAATTTAGTTCCACATTTCACCTCAATACCAGCGCTGCTTACTGTAGCGGTAAGCTGGCAAAACGTGCTCGTGCACGATTTCCCCATATGAATCAATGGGGCAGAGCCGGCTGAAAAAAAACCTAACACCTGCAAAAATGCAGCGCTCAGCTCCTAATGCAGCCCCATTGATTCCTATGGGGAAACAAAAGTTATGTCTACACCTAACACCCTAACATGAACCCCGAGTCTAAACAACCTTAATCTTACACTTATTAACCCCTAATCTGCCGACCCCGACATCGTTGCCACCTGCATTATATTATTAACCCCTAATCTGCCGCTCCGGACACCGCCGCCACCTACATTATACATATGAACCCCTAATCTGCTGATCCCAACATCGCTGAACCCTACATTATATTTATTAACCCGTAATCTATCACCCCCAATGTCGCAGCAACCTACCTACAATTATTGACCCCTAATCTGCCGCCCCCAACGTCGCCGCCACTATAATAAAGTTATTAACCCCTAAATCTAAGTCTAACCCTAACACCCCCTAACTTAAATATAATTTAAATAAATCTAAATAAAATTACTATTATTAAATAAATTATTCCTATTTAAAACTAAATACTTACCTATTAAATAAACCCTAAGATAGCTACAATATAACTAATAGTTACATTTGTATCTATTTTAGGATTTATTTTTATTTTACAGGCAACTTTGTATTTATTTTAACTAGGTAGAATAGTTATTAAATAGTTATTAACTATTTAAATACTTCCTAGTTAAAATAAATACAAATATACCTGTAAAATAAAACCTAACCTAAGTTACAATTACACCTAACACTACACTATCATTAAATAAATTAACTACATTAACTACAATTAATTACAATTAAATAAACTAAATTACAAGAAAAAAAAACAAAAAACTCAATTACAGAAAATAATAAAATAATTACAATTTTTTTAACTAATTACACCTAATCTAATCCCCCTAATAAAATAAAAAAGCCCCCCCAAAATAAAAAAAATCCCTAACCTACACTAAATTACAAATAGCCCTTTAAAGGGCCTTTTGCGGGGCATTGCCCCAAAGTAATCAGCTCTTTTACCTGTAAAAAAAATACAATATCCCCCCCAACATTACAACCCACCACCCACACACCTAACCCTACTCTAAAACCCACCAAATCCCCCCTTAATAAAACCTAACACTACCCCCTTGAAGATCACCCTACCTTGAGAAGTCTTCCCCAACTGGGCAGAAGTGGTCCTCCAGACGGTCCGAAGTCTTCATCCTATCCAGGCAGAAGTGGTCCTCCAGATGGGCAGAAGTCTTCATCCAGGCAGCATCTTCTATCTACATCCATCCGGAGCGGAGCGGGTCCATCTTCAAGACATCCGACGCGGAGCATCCTCTTCAATCGATGGCGACTGGAACAATGACGGGTCCTTTAAATGACGTCATCCAAGATGGCGTCCCTTCAATTCCGATTGGCTGATAGAATTCTAACAGCCAATTTGAATTAAGGTAGAAAAAAATCCTATTGGCTGATCCAATCAGCCAATAGGATTGAGCTCGCATTCTATTGGCTGTTCCAATCAGCCAATAGTATGCAAGCTCAATCCTACTGGCTGTTCTAATCAGCCAATAGGATTGAACTTCAATCGCCGTCGATTGAAGAGGATGCTCCGCGTCGGATGTCTTGAAGATGGACCCGCTCCGCTCCGGATGGATAAAGATAGAAGATGACGTCTGGATGAAGACTTCGGACCATCTGGAGGACCACTTCTGCCCAGTTGGGTAAAGAAATCTCAAGGTAGGGTGATCTTCAAGGGGGTTGTAAGAAACAATATATATCAGACTGAGTATATAAAAGTAGGACTGGAACACAACTGCAGAATACTAAATAAATGTATGTATGTATCACGAAACTGTCTGAAACCCTTATCGCTGGAAAGGCTTCCTTCAGTGTAGTGATTAGATATACTATATCAAGTATGGTAAGTTCATACAGAATGGTACTGGATATTGTGGACTACAACTGTTATTATCACACTCAGATAACAACAGCATATGCGGAGACAGATAGAGATTTCAAACAGGCAGATTCACAGAGATAATATGCAGATAGTAGGAAAGAGCCAGAACAAAGGTTACGGTATGTGCTTAGCGAACATGTAGCAATATAGTGCCTGAGGTTGATATGGTATTTGCATAAACAAGTAGAAAGTACCTTGGAGCAAAGTAAAGTGTGGAGAGCTAGCAGCAATCCCTTCGGTGGCGTCTGAGTGAAGTAAGTTTGAGACCGGAGAAACCGGAAGTGACGTCCGGTGGTTTTGGGAGCAGCGTTGAATCTTGCTGACAAGCAGAAGCGTAACAGAGAAGGTTGCAGCTGCGGTAAGAGGCAAGGAGGAGAATTATGCAAAGTTAAACAAAGTACTTTACCCCATGAAAGTGAGAGAGTGTCCTGAGTAAGGAATCCAGAGTAATTCAGTAGTAGAACCGGAGGCTCAGAGAATCCTTTCTTCAAGGAGAATTAGGAGAGATTTTGGCAAGCAATCCTCACTGTGGCAGAAAACTTCAATACTGAGCAGGGAATGAAAGGTGAACAGCTTATTTAAGGAAGGGGCAACCAATCAGGAAATAATAGGTGTGGCTAGGAGAGGAGGTATTGAGACAGCTGAATCTGACAGAACCCCCTCCTCAAGGACGCTGTTCCACAGCGGCAGGACGTGGGCGGTCAGGATGACGGCGGTGGTATAGGGACAGAAGCCTAGGTGAGTTTAGATTGGAAAGAGGTTCCCAGGAATCCTCATCGCTTGAATAGTTTTTCCACCTGACCAAGTACTGAAGAACACCCTTGGAGATCCTAGAATCCAATATGGAGTCAACTTCGTATTCATCTGGTGCTAAAGGAAAAGTTGTTGGAGGTAGAAGAACTTGTCCATCCCTTGTGGGAACATAGGGTTTCAACAGGGAAAAGGTTGGATGTATTTTAAGAGAACTGGGAAGGTTTAGTCTGACAGCATTGGCATTGATAACCTTTTGGACAGTGAAGGGACCAATGAAAAGACTAGCCAATTTCTTTGAAGGAACTTGCAATTTTAAGTTTCTGGTGGAGAGCCAGACTAAATCTCCAACGATGTAATCAGGAGGTTTACGTCTCCTGAGGTCGTAGTAATGTTTCTGAGTATCCTGAGCCTTCCGAATGTTCTCCTGAATAACATTGAAATTCTCCTGGAGAGAGGAGTGGAGTTCATCCAGCGCAGGTGAATCTGACGAAGCAGGTGTAGAGAAGGCCAAAGTGGGGTGATAGGAGTAGTTTGCGTAAAATGGTGATAATTTAGTGGAGGCATTGGTTAAATTGTTGTAGGCAAACTCTGCCATAGAGAGATATTTCATCCAATCGTTCTGTTGATAAGAACAATAACATCTGAGAAAGTGTTCAAGCCATTGGTTTAACCTTTCCGATTGCCCATTAGTTTGGGGATGAAAAGCTGTGGTAAAACGATGTTCCATATTGACCAGTTGACATAGCTTGTTCCAGAATCTTGAGGTGAATTGTGTGCCCCTATCCGTTGTCAAAATAGAGGGAAACCCATGCAACTTGACGATGTGGTTTAAGAAGAGAGTCGCTGTTTCAGAGGATGTGGGGAGTTTATGGTAAGGAATGAAATGGGCCATTTTGGTAAATAAATCAATGACCACAAGGATAGTGGTTTGATTTTTGGACGGAGGTAAATCAACAATGAAGTCCATGGAAATATGTTGCCACGGCTTCTTGGGGACTGGTAGAGGCATAAGCAGTCCAAATGGTGGTTTTCTTTCCGGTTTGCAGGTGACACAGACAGCGCAAGTGGCAATATGATCTGAAATGGTAGATTTCATGTGTGGCCACCAATACGTTCGGGAGACGAGGTCCAGAGTACGTTGAAGACCTGGGTGACCTGCTAAAGGAACGTCATGACAGGTCCGTATAATTTGTGTCCTTAAGGAAGGAGGTATAAACAATTTGTCACCATGGAAATAGATACCATGCACTTTACTCAAAACTAGGTCAGGAGGAATTGGGTGCTGCTTACAATAGTTGCGAAGGTCGGTTAAGATTGGGGTGGTCAGTCCAATGAAACATTGTGGAGATACAATGTCCTTTCTGGTAGGATTATGGGATGGTCTTTCAGGTATGCGGGATAAGGCATCAGCTTTGATGTTTTTATTAGCTGGTCTGTAGATAATAACAAAATTGAAGCGGTCAAAGTACAGGCTCCAACGTACCTGTCTAGCAGATAACGTCTTGTTAGATTGCAAATATTGTAGATTCTTGTGGTCGGTGTAAATATTAATAGGTTGAGAAGTGCCTTCAAGGAGATGTCTCCAATGTTCAAGAGAGCGTCTTATGGCCAGTAACTCCTTATCTCCAATGGCGTAATTCTGTTCAGCAGATGTCATTAATTTGGAAAAGTAAGAGATTGGATGGAGAGGATCAGTAGGAGATTTTTGTTGTGAGAGTACAGCACCAATGGCGAAATCGGAAGAGTCAACTTCTAAGGTGTATTGGTAGGAAGGATTAGGAAATTGGAGAATGGGTGCAGAGGTAAATCTGGATTTCAAATAATGAAAAGCTTGTACAGCATCTGTTCCCCATGTAAAGGGTGTTGTTGAGCCTGTTAAGAGTGTGAGTGGCTTTACGATTTTAGAGAACCCTTTAATAAATTTCCTGTAGTAGTTTGAAAAACCAAGGAAACGTTGCAAGTCTTTTTTATTCTTTGGTTCAGGCCAATCCAGAACTGCTTCAACTTTCTCTTTCTGCATTTGAATACCGGATGGAGAGATATCATATCCGAGAAAGGATACTTCAGATGTGTGGAAATTGCACTTCTCCAATTTAGCATAGAGTTTATGCGCTCTGAGACGTGCAAGGACCTGACGGACATGCCTGACATGTTCTACCAAGGATCTGGAATAGATGAGTATATCGTCGAGATAGATGACAAGACATATATCTAGAAGATCTCGGAATACATCATTAATGAAGTATTGAAAGGTGGCTGGGGCATTGCAAAGACCAAACGGCATTACAAGATATTCGAACAAACCGTATCTGGTCCTGAATGCCGTCAGCCACTCGTGACCTTCCTTAATCCTGATGAGGTTGTATGCCCCTCTGAGATCAAGTTTAGTAAACACAGTTGCTTCAGAAAGCCTCTCAAGCATCTCTGGGATCAGGGGCAAGGGATAGCGGTTTTTAACCGTACATTTGTTGAGTTCACGATAATCAATGATTGGTCTGAGGCTGGAATCTTTGTTACGAACAAAGAAAAACCCAGCGCCAGCTGGTGAGGTGGATGGCCTAATAAACCCTTTCTTTAGATTTTCGTCGAGATATACTTTAAGTTGTTCTAACTCAGGAGTGCTTAGAGGGTAAAGGTGTCCAAAAGGTATACGGGCACCTGGTTGGAGATCGATAGGACAATCATATGTCCTATGGGGTGGCAGGTTCTCTGCTTCCGTTTTACTGAAAACATCCTTGAATTCGATATACTGAGAGGGTAAGCCCTCAGAGTAATTGGTAGTGTGTAACAAAATGGGACTAGGAAAACATGTTTCTCTGCAATAAGTGGAACAAAACTTTATTTGAAAAGGGTGCCAAACAATAGTGGGATTATGAAGTTGAAGCCACTTCAAACCCAAAACTAAACAAAAATGAGGAGAAGGAAGAACATCAAAAGAAAGAAGTTCAAAATGTCCAGCTATATTGAGCATTATAGGTGTAGTCTGATGAGTTACTGGACCAGAGAACATAAGTGAACCATCTATGACTCTGATAGGTATGGGGGTGGTTTTCTTGACAAGAGGTATGTTCTTCTTGATACAAAAATCATGGTCTATATAGTTCCCTGAAGCACCAGAGTCAATAATGGCGTCACTGATCCTCAGATGACTTTGCTCCAGCTGTAGAGAGACAGACATAGTACAGTAAGGCGGTTGTTCAGGTGAATGTAGTGAGGTATACAAATAAGTGGACTTACATTTTTTATTCTTTAAGAGTAGTGAACATTCCTGAACGCCGTGATTTGAACTAGCGCAATACATGCATAAATTCCTTATGCGTCTGCGTTGCTTCTCTTCCTGGGAGAGGGGACCTCTGAGGAAACCAATTTCCATGGGTTCTACACAGGGTTTTGTAGGAGAAACAGAGGCGGAGGCCGTGGAAGAATAAAAGGGTTTAGGTTTAATATCAGAGGCATATTTTTCAGCCTTTCTTTCACGTAGTCGGCGGTCTATCTGAATAGCTGTCTTCATGAAAGCTTCAAGGGTTGTAGGTAGTTCGATTCTGGCGAATTCGTCTTTTAATGACTCTGAAAGCCCTAACCGGAATTGGTTACGAAGGGCAACAGGGGTCCAGAGAGCATCTGTGGAGAACTGTTTGAAGTCTGTGATATAATCTTCCACAGGTCTCTTTCCTTGTTTGAGACTCCTCAGACTCATCTCAGCAGTAAGCTGAAGGTCTGTGTCCTGAAACATCTGATCCATACTGGTAAAGAAATCCACAAGAGATGTTAAAATGGGATCCTGATTCTCTATAAATTTATCAGCCCAGTTCCTCGGATCCCCCCTGAGAAAGGAGATAGTAGTGAGGACTTCCACTCTCTCAGTGGGGTAAGTCCTAGGTTTCAAAGAGAAGAGTAACAGACAGGCATTTTTAAACTGCCTGTATGCTTTTCTATTACCACAAAAAAGATCAGGGAGGGACACTTGAGGCTCAATTACATTTTCAGACTGGTTACCCTTTATGGCAATAGATTCAGTAATTACTTTCCTTAGAGCAGCATTCTCAATTTGTAAGTCATGCAGGCCTTGTGCAAGCTGCTCAACCTTTTGAGAAAGATTATACACTATTTGACGTAAGTCTGCTGGTTCCATAATTTTAGGGCTCAGTATTAAGTAAGAAACAATATATATCAGACTGAGTATATAAAAGTAGGACTGGAACACAACTGCAGAATACTAAATAAATGTATGTATGTATCACGAAACTGTCTGAAACCCTTATCGCTGGAAAGGCTTCCTTCAGTGTAGTGATTAGATATACTATATCAAGTATGGTAAGTTCATACAGAATGGTACTGGATATTGTGGACTACAACTGTTATTATCACACTCAGATAACAACAGCATATGCGGAGACAGATAGAGATTTCAAACAGGCAGATTCACAGAGATAATATGCAGATAGTAGGAAAGAGCCAGAACAAAGGTTACGGTATGTGCTTAGCGAACATGTAGCAATATAGTGCCTGAGGTTGATATGGTATTTGCATAAACAAGTAGAAAGTACCTTGGAGCAAAGTAAAGTGTGGAGAGCTAGCAGCAATCCCTTCGGTGGCGTCTGAGTGAAGTAAGTTTGAGACCGGAGAAACCGGAAGTGACGTCCGGTGGTTTTGGGAGCAGCGTTGAATCTTGCTGACAAGCAGAAGCGTAACAGAGAAGGTTGCAGCTGCGGTAAGAGGCAAGGAGGAGAATTATGCAAAGTTAAACAAAGTACTTTACCCCATGAAAGTGAGAGAGTGTCCTGAGTAAGGAATCCAGAGTAATTCAGTAGTAGAACCGGAGGCTCAGAGAATCCTTTCTTCAAGGAGAATTAGGAGAGATTTTGGCAAGCAATCCTCACTGTGGCAGAAAACTTCAATACTGAGCAGGGAATGAAAGGTGAACAGCTTATTTAAGGAAGGGGCAACCAATCAGGAAATAATAGGTGTGGCTAGGAGAGGAGGTATTGAGACAGCTGAATCTGACAGGGGTAGTGTTAGGTTTTATTAAGGGGGGATTGGGTGGGTTTTAGAGTAGGGTTGGGTGTGTGGGTGGTGGGTTGTAATGTTGGGGGGGTATTGTATTTTTTTTTTACAGGTAAAAGAGCTGATTACTTTGGGGCAATGCCCCGCAAAAGGCCCTTTTAAGGGCTATTTGTAATTTAGTGTAGGGTAGGGATTTTTTTTATTTTGGGGGACTTTTTTATTTTATTAGGGGGATTAGATTAGGTGTAATTAGTTTACATTTTTTTTAATTATTTTATTATTTTCTGTAATTTAGTGTTTGTTTGTTTTTTCATTATTTATTTTATTTTATTGTAATTAATTGTAGTTAATGTAGTTAATTTATTTAATGATAGTGTAATGTTAGGTGTAATTGTAACTTAGGTTAGGTTTTATTTTACAGGTATATTTGTATTTATTTTAACTAGGAAGTTATTAAATATTTAATAACTATTAAGTAACTATTCTACCTAGTTAAAATAAATACAAAGTTGCCAGTAAAATAAATATAAACCCTAAGCTAGATACAAATGTAACTATTAGTTATATTGTAGCTATCTAAGGCCTAGATTTAGAGTTTGGCGTTAGCCGTGAAAACCAGCGTTAGAGGCTCCTAACGCTGGTTTTAGGCTACCTCCGGTATTTGGAGTCACTCAAAAAAGGGTCTAACGCTCACTTTTCAGCCGCGACTTTTCCATACCGCAGATCCCCTTACGTAAATTGCGTATCCTATCTTTTCAATGGGATTTTTCTAACTCCGGTATTTAGAGTCGTGTCTGAAGTGAGCGTTAGAAATCTAACGACAAAACTCCAGCCGCAGGAAAAAAGTCAGTAGTTAAGAGCTTTCTGGGCTAACGCCGGTTTATAAAGCTCTTAACTACTGTACTCTAAAGTACACTAACACCCATAAACTACCTATGTACCCCTAAACCGAGGACCCCCCACATCGCCGCCACTCGATTAAATTTTTTTAACCCCTAATCTGCCGACCGCCACCTATGTTATATTTATGTACCCCTAATCTGCTGCCCCTAACACCGCCGACCCCTATATTATATTTATTAACCCCAAACCTGCCCCCCACAACGTCGCAGCCAGCTACCTACAATAATTAACCCCTAATCTGCCGACTGCAAAGAGCCGCCACCTACATTATAGCTATGTACCCCTAATCTGCTGCCCCTAACACCGCCGACCCCTATATTATATTTATTAACCCCTAATCTGCCCCCCACAACGTCGCCTCCACCTGCCTACACTTATTAACCCCTAATCTGCCGAGCGGACCGCACCGCTATCATAATAAAGTTATTAACCCCTAATCCGCCTCACTAACCCTATAATAAATAGTATTAACCCCTAATCTGCCCCCACCTAACTTCAAACATTAACCCCTAATCTGCCGACTGGAGCTCACCGCTATTCTAATAAATGTATTAACCCCTAAAGCTAAGTCTAACCCTAACACTAACACCCCCCTAACTTAAATATAATTTAAATCTAACGAAATAAATTAACTCTTATTAAATAAATTATTCCTATTTAAAGCTAAATACTTACCTGTAAAATAAATCCTAATATAGCTACAATATAAATTATAATTATATTATAGCTATTTTAGGATTAATATTTATTTTACAGGTAACTTTGTATTTATTTTAACCAGGTATAATAGCTATTAAATAGTTAAGAACTATTTAATAGCTAAAATAGTTAAATTAATTACAAAATTACCTGTAAAATAAATCCTAACCTAAGTTACAATTAAACCTAACACTATACTATCATTAAATTAATTAAATACAATACCTACAAATAACTACAATGAAATAAACTAAAGTACAAAAAATAAAAAAGAACTAAGTTACAAAAAATAATAAAATATTTACAAACATAAGAAAAATCTTACAACAATTTTAAACTAATTACACCTACTCTAAGCCCCCTAATAAAATAACAAAGGCCCCCAAAATAAAAAATGCCCTACCCTATTCTAAATTAATAAAGTTCAAAGCTCTTTTACCTTACCAGCCCTGAACAGGGCCCTTTGCGGGGCATGCCCCAAAGAATTCAGCTCTTTTGCCTGTAAAAAAAAAACATACAATACCCCCCCCCCAACATTACAACTCACCACCCACATACCCCTAATCTAACCCAAACCCCCCTTAAATAAACCTAACACTAAGCCCCTGAAGATCTCCCTACGTTGTCTTCACCTCACCGGGTTCAGCGATCGGTCCAGAAGAGGGTCCGAAGTCTTGATCCAAGCGGAGCAAGAATAGGTCCTCCATCCGGTAGAAGTCTTCATCCAAGTGGGGCAGAAGAGGTCTTCCATCCGATTGAAGTCTTCATCCAAGCGGGATCTTCTATAGTCATCCATCCGGAGCGGAGCGGCAGCATCCTGAAGACCTCCGACGCGGAACATCCATCCTGGCCGACGACTGAACGACAAATGACGGTTCCTTTAAATTACGTCATCCAAGATGGCGTCCCTCGAATTCCGATTGGCTGATAGGATTCTATCAGCCAATCGGAATTAAGGTAGGAATATTCTGATTGGCTGAATCAGAATAATTTATTGATAGTGTAGTGTTAGGTTTAATTGTAACTTAGGTTAGGATTTATTTTACAGGTAAATTTGTAATTATTTTAACTATTTTAGCTATTAAATAGTTCTTAACTATTTAATAGCTATTGTACCTGGTTAAAATAAATACAAAGTTACCTGTAAAATAAATATTAATCCTAAAATAGCTATAATATAATTATAATTTATATTGTAGCTATATTAGGATTTATTTTACAGGTAAGTATTTAGCTTTAAATAGGAATAATTTATTTAATAAGAGTTAATTAATTTTGTTAGATAAAAATTATATTTAACTTAGGGGGGTGTTAGTGTTAGGGTTAGACTTAGCTTTAGGGGTTAATACATTTATTAGAATAGCGGTGAGCTCAAGTCGGCAGATTAGGGGTTAATAATTGAAGTTAGGTGTCGGCGATGTTAGGGAGGGCAGATTAGGGGTTAATACTATTTATTATAGGGTTAGTGAGGCGGATTAGGGGTTAATAACTTTATTATAGTAGCGCTCAGGTCCGCTCGGCAGATTAGGGGTTAATAAGTGTAGGCAGGTGGAGGCGACGTTGTGGGGGGCAGATTAGGGGTTAATAAATATAATATAGGGGTCGGCGATGTTAGGGCAGCAGATTAGGGGTACATAGGGATAATGTAAGTAGCGGCGGTTTACGGAGCGGCAGATTAGGGGTTAATAATAATATGCAGGGGTCAGCGATAGCGGGGGCGGCAGATTAGGGGTTAATAAGTGTAAGGTTAGGGGTGTTTAGACTCGGGGTACATGTTAGAGTGTTAGGTGCAGACGTAGGAAGTGTTTCCCCATAGCAAACAATGGGGCTGCGTTAGGAGCTGAACGCGTCTTTTTTGCAGGTGTTAGGTTTTTTTCAGCTCAAACAGCCCCATTGTTTTCTATGGGGGAATCATGCACGAGCACGTTTTTGAGGCTGGCCGCTTGCGTAAGCAACTCTGGTATCGAGAGTTGAAGCTGCGTTAAATATGCTCTACGCTCCTTTTTTGGAGCCTAACGCAGCCTTTATGTGGACTCTCAATACCAGAGTTATTTTTATGGTGCGGCCAGAAAAAAGCCGGCGTTAGCTTTTCGGGTCGTTACCGACAAAACTCTAAATCTAGCCGTTAGGGTTTATTTTATAGGAAAGTATTTAGTTTTAAATAGGAATAATTTATTTAATTGTAATTTTATTTAGATTATTTTAAATTATATTTAAGTTAGGGGGGTGTTAGGGTTAGACTTGGTTTAGGGGTTAATAACTTTAATATAGTTGCGGCGACATTGGGGGTGGCAGATTAGGAGTTAATAAATGTAGGTAGGTGTCGGCAGTGTTAGGGACGGCAGATTAGGGGTTAATAAAATGTAACTAGTGTTTGCGAGGCGGGAGTGCGGCGGTTTAGGGGTTAATATATTTATTGAAGTGGCGGCGATGTCCGGTCGGCAGATTAGGGGTTAAAAAATGTATTTAAGTGTTTGCTATGTGGGGGGGGCTCGGTTTAGGGGTTAATAGGTAGTTTATGGGTGTTAGTGTACTTTTTAGCACTTTAGTTAAGAGTTTTATGTTACGGCGTTAGCCCATAAAACTCTTAACTACTGACTTTTAAATGGAGAGGGTGTACCGTTCACTTTTTCCAAGACTCGTAATACCAGTGTTAGGAAAATCCCATTGAAAAGATAGGATACACAATTTACGTAAGGGGATTTGCGGTATGCTCGAGTCGCGGAAAAAAAGTGAGCGGTACACCTGTACCTGCAAGGCTTGTAATACCAGCGGGCGTTAAAAAGCAGCATTGGGACCTCTCAACGCTGCTTCTTTTTAACCCTAACGCAAGACTCGTAATCTAGGCGTTAATTTGCATATGATTAGAAAAATAATATTATCCCTGTAAGTTTAAAATAACAAAACAATAAAAATAACAGAAGCAAAAATCCAGCACTGCGAAGATTAATTATGCATTAAATCAAACTTATTATGGTAATGAATCCATTCTCACAGAATGCAAAAAAATCCATTGTTTCCTGCACAAATGCATTGTATTTGGAAACATCAGAGTGCATATGACTTATCTTTCCAGCACACCATTTAGCCTTTAGGCTTACAAACCCTGAGGAAAGTTAAATGACAGTTTTCACAGCACTGCTTTAGAAAAACTTAAGGTTGCAGCCAGGGCCGTCTTTAATAATGACTAGACCCTGGGCAAACATTTTCTTGGGCCCCCCCATGCAATTTTGCTCTCCACCCCAACATTCCAAAAAACAACTAAATAATTTTTTTTTTTTAATTATTAGCCCAGCAGTGGATTATCCACTGCTGAGCTAATCATTTAAAAAAATGAAATAAATTGCAATATGTGAAACTGAACCTAAGCAGTACTAATAAGTAAATAAATATATAAATTCCTCCACTGTGGATTCATTTAATATTCTTTTGAATGTGATTCTGGTGTGAGGTTAGCTGGTTAAAGAGATTTAGGGCAGCAACAGGAGCAAAGCAAGGTAAAGACTGAGGAGGAAGCATGGAGGTGCAGTATAAGTTTACTGACTGGAAGAGCAGAATTACTATGGGAAGCTGTAAAATCTGAGACAGAGAGAAAACATAAACTATAAAAATAAACCTTACATTAATGTGTGAAGTATCAGCATGACACTATATATCAGCCACAGCAGCACATGTCCCTTCTTTGCTAGAAACAAGTTCCCTCTCACCCTGCACTAGACAATGCTGCATGGGGAGGGGTGTGTGTGCACTCACTTATTCTTCCCACTGACACCTTTCTACAAAGCACTGTTCCCCTAACAAACTTCAGTTAGTTGATCTTAGAGCCACAGCAGAAAGAACAGGGCTAAGGGGACCAGCAGACTGGATGCTGACTATCTAAGGCTGCATGGATACAGTGTGAGATGAGTCACACAGCCTCAAGACTGAAGAGAGCAGTGTATGCAGCTGCACAGATGCTCAAATCCTCACGTGCTTGCCGCTCCAGCTTTCTGCTGCATGTGCCTAGAGTCAGCCCTACCCAGAAACAATCCCTACCACCAGAGCAGTTACCTGGTAACATTGGTAACCCCAGTAGGACCTTTTATGATGCAGTGGGAATGGCTGGATGCCGAGTTAGGACTTTGCATTCAGTGCTGCACAGTGCACATCTAAAACAGCACATGGCAATAGCTTGGCATGTCACATGACACCGGCACGGTCTGGCACAGTTTTTAAAAAAAAAAAATATAAGCAGAGTACTTTTGACTGTGACAGTATTATGACTGAATGTGTGTGTTCCCCATGTCACATCAGCAGTCTGGTATGACCATAAAAAAAAAAAAATTTTTTTTTTTTTTTTTTTTTTTTTTAGGACTCTTGGGCCCCTCAACAGAAACTGGGCCCTGGGCAGCTGCCCCTTTTGCCCTGTGTTAAAGACGGTCCTGGTTGCAGCCATTCCCCTCTCTTCCAAGCTTGAAATTGCAGGGGCTATTTTTATTTGAATGCTTTTCAGCAATTTTGATTTTTTTTTTTAAACAAGCTTTATTGTAAGAAAAAGTATGATACAACAAGGGCAGTACTTAAAGATACATTCAAAATTACCATTCTGTAGCGTGTAATAACCATGCCACATCGTACGGCTTTAGACCTTGATAAGTTCAGCATTATATAATCCAGTGTCTTTAGGAAAGAGATGGGATTGTAGGTCTATCGTTTTTTAACTTGTTATAGAACAGTTTTCATTTTTATGACAAAAACATAATTGAAAACGCATGTTACACATCAGAAAAAATAGGCATTACAGTGCTAAACGTGGTCCGTGTTTCCTTCCTTCCACACTGAAGGAGGACCTTTAGGAGGACCTGATGTATGTATGCCTATATGGGGGGGGGTAGGGGATGGTGAAGTAAAAAAGTGAGCAGGAGGGGTAGGGGGAGGGGAGAAAGGCAAGAAGAGAAGAGAGAGAAAAAAGGGGGAGGAAGAGGGATGACTTTACAGATGGAAACTCCAGTTGGGATTACTATAAGATGTATGTGATTGACCCGCCCTTCCAGACTAAAGGCCTTTACCCTCCCATGTCAATTGCATGAATTTATGGGTGATAATTTTGCCTATTTTCCGGTAATGATAACATTCCAGCCAAAGCAGGTCCCCGATCCAGGTCCCCCACTCCTGCAGTTTGGGTGTCTGTTGTGTTTTCCAATATTTGGGGTTTGGCCCATTTGCTGCATTGAGCATCAGAAGCAGTAGGAGGTGTTTAGCCTCGCTACATACTTTAGGTAGTTTGTGGTATATTAGATTGTTTGGATTAGGTGTGATAGTGATCCTTAGGACCCTTCCAGTTTCTGAGAGCACCTCATCCAAAAAAAGGACGGATGTATGGGCAATTCCACCACACGTAGAGAAGTGTGCCCTCCTCACCGCAGCCTCTCCAGCACTCCCTGTTGGTGTTTGGGTATATTTTCTTAATCCTTTGGGGAGTCAGGTACCATCAACTTAAGAATTTGTAATGCATTTCTTAGATTCTAGCTGATACATAGGATTTCTTGGCTTTCTCGAATATTTTATGCAATTTATTGAACTCTATGACTTGATCTAGCTTGCGGTGCCAAGCGTGTACATATGATGGGAGAGTGGTTTCTCCTCTTCTAAGTAAGAGTTTGTAAAGTAGCGAGATTTGATGTTTCGGGGGTTGAAGCACTGTGCAAAGACTTTCGAAAAAAACTTTATCAACATAAAATTCTGTTGATAAAGTTAGGTCCAAATCCATACTAATCAGGGTATGGCGCATAAATGACCAGTTCACCCGGTCAACCGCCTTCTCTGCTTCTGTTGATACCAAGGCCAGGGGGATAGAGTTAATGTGGGCATGGGTGATTAGTTGTAGAACTTTGAGGGTGTTGTCTCGGGCTTCTCATGCGGGGATAAATCCCACTTGGTATGTTCAGACCAGTTGGGGCAAAAATCTATTCACCTTATTGGCAAATATCTTGGCAGGTATTTTAACATCCAAGTTCAGCAAGGATATAGGGCAGTAGTTCTCTGGCTTGTCGTGGACTTACCTGGCTTTGGGATCACGATAATGTGCGCTTCCAGCATAGTGCAAGGGAGAGTTGGGGAATCAGGCAACTGGTTAAATATTGTCAGCAAGCGTGGCGCTAGGATATTGGAAAAAGTTTTGTAATAGTTAAGACTAAAGCCATCAGGACCTGGGCTCCTGCCTGTAGGCAGATCATTTATTGCCCTTAGTATTTCCACTATTGTAATTGGGGACTTGAGGGACTCTGTATCTTCATTTGAGAGTTTTTGTATGTTTACTCCTGCTAGGTATTGTTGTATTACTAGATCAGTAATTGGAGTGGGGTCCTGATTCACAGGAGCCTGCCTTGAGTTGTGAATGCTATAAGGTGTTTCATAGAATTCCCTGAATGTGTTTGCAATTGACATGCTGACTGCTTTTATGGATCCCTACAACCAAAAAGCCAGCAGAGGAATAAGGAAAGTTCCTCTGTTGTGCCAAAAGAATACAGACTTGAACAAAGAAACAGGAACAATCCGTCCGTATTCAAATAAAAAGTATCTTTATTTCCACAGGTTTAAAAGAACCACAGAGTCCATGGTACAACGTTTAAGGGTGAAGTGTGTCAGATAGGCTTACGCGTTTTGGCGGAAGCCATAATCATAGCCTGAACTATCTGGCACACGGCACCTATTTGAATACATAAAAAGGCATTCGTTGGTTAATTAAAATGTATAAGAACACACCCTCTAACAATTAATGCGAAATATTAGTGCTATCCAGTATACAAAACCTTACTGGATACATATTGATTCATCTTTTTTGCAACAAGGGATGTACAATATATATGCAATGTCATCAAAAATTAACGCAAAATAATTGTATCAAAAAAGGGTAAGCGTGATTGCGATCGTGCAGAGAGAGAAGGCGGGATGTTGCATAATAATCTTTTATGACATCCAAAATAATTTCCATTGTTAATGGCACTTCTTTTAATAACGAAAGTCTCTCAGCAAGTTACCAATAACTTACAAAACAAAATTGTAGAAAATAAAAAGGGAAGGCAAG
Source organism: Bombina bombina (assembly GCF_027579735.1). Taxonomy (NCBI): domain Eukaryota; kingdom Metazoa; phylum Chordata; class Amphibia; order Anura; family Bombinatoridae; genus Bombina; species Bombina bombina. The sequence continues at coordinate 154,126,104 of NC_069509.1, forward strand.
TACACAAACCATGTTGATTATTATGTATATTGGTTAAAGACAAATTCATATTCATACAGCTTCATAATACACCAGTAAATGTATCTATATCACACCAGGCTTAAGGTTATATTTACATAGACCATATCATTGGCTACAGCGTTACTTTAGAAATGCTGTCCTGAGCACCCTTGCATATAGGTACTGCATCACATATAAATTGGTATGTACAAAATTTAATGCGAATAAATACATAAATAAATACCAATCCTACAGACAAAATAGATAAGATTAGATAGAGAAATTATTTGTATATATATATATATATATACAAAGTTACGAAAATACAAATTTGCAGAAAGTAAACTCTACTGATTAACACCATCGCCTACTGCCAGAAATTAATTAAATCATATTCGGAGTTAAGTCCTGTGGGTACCCTGGTGTTTAACCGAAATATCCAAAACATTTCTTGATGCTCTAGGCGTTTATTCCTGTCTCCACCTCTGCCTATTGTTGAAATCCTTTCAATGATATTCCATGCAAAGGTATCAGTACTTTTGTTGTGTGATTGTGCAAAATGCTGTACTAAGGGGGTTTTAGCTTTACCCAAATGTATAGTTGAAAGGAGTTCTCTAATACGGGAATTCACATCCCTTGTAGTGAGTCCTACATATTGAAGGCAACAGGTGGTACATGTTATAAGGTATACAACAAAATTACAGGTACAATTAAGGCTACTACGAATGGCAAAGCTTTCTTGGCTTACCATTGATTTAAAACTGTCTCCTAGAAGTGCATATTCACACGGTTTACACCTTGACCTACCACATTTAAACATGCCATTATGTTGTAACCATGCAGAGGTAGTCCCTTTGGGTTTAATCACTTCTGATGATGCTACTGAATTCCCCAATGTTTTTGCTTTTCTATAGGCACATCTTATGCCTTTTTCAACGGTAGGGGCCAATAGATCATCAGCAACTAGCACTTTAAAGTGTTTGCGTATTATATCACACACTTTATTATATTGTGCACTATAATTGGTGATGAATGTAACACCATCAAAAGACTTGTCCTCTGTAGTACTTTTGCCACGCAACAAAGTGCCTCTATCCAGCTTTGCTACCTCCTGTCGGGCCTTGTTAACTACAACCTTTTTGAACCCTCTTTCCAACAACCTATTGCTTAGATTCTTAGCCTCTTTTTCGTACTGGTATAATTTGGTGCAGTTCCTTTTGGCTCGAATAAACTGCCCCTTAGCCACTGCATATGGTACATGTCCAGGGTGACAGCTATTTGCCCTTAAAAGTGTGTTACCTGATATGGGCTTGCAACACATCCTCGACTCAATTCTACCATTAGGTAATCCTTTGAGTTTTAAATCCAAAAAGTTGATAGTATCCTTATGGAACTCGTAGGTGAATCGCAAGCCCACCTCATAATAATTAAGCTAATCCACAAAGGCAAGGGCAGACTGTTCATTGCCCCGCCATACAAGCAACAAATCGTCAATGTAACGCTTGTACATATGGATGCTATTTCTAAAGGGATTGGTATCTGCAAAGATGTGGGACAGCTCCTAGCATCCCATAAAAATATGGCATAGGATGGGGCAAATTTTGCCCCCATAGCTGTCCAACATCTTTGCAGATAGATATTACCATCAAAATTAAAGAAATTATAGGTCAAAACAGGTTGTGAAGTCAGTATAATTGGTTAAAAAATATTTCAATGCTTTCAAACCAAAGCTAAGCTGAATAGACTACTAAAGTAAACTTACGTCTATTGTCAGCCAACTAGATTGTATATCCCAACCCGTTCCCTCAACTATCTTCAGGACATGCTTAGTGTCCCGCAGATAGCTCGGGAGGTTCTTTGCAATGGGTTGTAGGACCTCATCCAGCCATTGTGAAAGTTGTTCAAAGAGAGAGCCTATGCCCCTGACTATCGGTCTACCCTGGACATCGGTAAGCGACTTGTGGACCTTGGGCAAATGATGGAAAATTGGCATCCTAGGATGCTCCACATAGAGAAACTCTATGGTATTTCTTCCCAAGATCCCTAAGTCACCACCCCTGTCCAGGAGACGCTGCAACTCCCTTTGATAAGGCAGGGTAGGATCATGGCTCAACAAATCATAATTCTCCCTATTGTCCAATTGTCTAAGGGATTCAGCCACATAATCACTCTTGTTGAGAACCACTAAAGACCCCCCATTGTCAGCATTACATATTACAAGGTCATTGTTGTTCTGGAGCATCAATCTGTTAACATCAATTAATGTATTAAAAAGGTCAAAATCGGTAGTGGGTGCAAAATTTAAACCATAAGACAACACCTTTAGTTGTTCCCTAGTTAAATTATATTTAGATAGATTAATCACATTGCCGGTTTGTACTTTTGAGATTGATTCTGGCTCCCTCTCAGTTGATACCATTCTTGAGTTTGCTTGTGTATTTCCCCCTGTCCCACTCCCCCTGTGTCTATCCTGTCTGTAGGAAAAACCTGCTCCAATATATTTGAATCTCCTGGGGTTGGGGGTTGTCTGTAGTGATTGTATTGAGGGCTGTGTAGCTTTACTGGTTACATATTTTGATTGTTTATGTGAAGGACCTGCTAATAACTTGGGCACATTAGTATCCTTTGGCCTGACCACTAGATCAGTAATGGCTACACTTGTGTGTTCTTTTTGAGGATACCGGATGGCTTGCCAAAAGAATATACATATAGCACTCACATGTGCCAACATAGAGAATCATAAGATAATATCTTGAGAGAAGAATAGAACTAGACATGTGCAATTCATTTCGGCCAATTCAGAGATTCGGATAAATCTGAATTTCCAAATCGGTACCATAACGAAAGTTTTGAAAAACAAATAATTCAGTTTCTGAATTTTCATATTAATTCTTTATTCATATTCAGGATTTTTCATTGTCTAAACCGAAGTTCCCAAACATCGCCAACACTAACTAAAACACTAAGGCCTAGATTTAGAGTTCGGCGGTAGCCGTCAAAACCAGCGTTAGAGGCTCCTAACGCTGGTTTTGGCCGCCCGCTGGTATTTGGAGTCAGTGATTAAAGGGTCTAACGCTCACTTTACAGCCGCGACTTTTCCATACCGCAGATCCCCCTACGCCATTTGCGTAGCCTATCTTTTCAATGGGATCTTTCTAACGCTGGTATTTAGAGTCGTTTCTGCAGTGAGCGTTAGAGCTCTAACGACAAGATTCCAGCCGCCTGAAAAAAGCAGGAGTTAAGAGCTTTCTGGCTAACGCCGGTTCATAAAGCTCTTAACTACTGTACCCTAAAGTACACTAACACCCATAAACTACCTATGTACCCCTAAACCGAGGTCCCCCCACATCGCCGCCACTCGATTAAAATTTTTAACCCCTAATCTGCCGACCGCCACCTACGTTATACTTATGTACCCCTAATCTGCTGCCCCTAACCCCGCCGACCCCTATATTATATTTATTAACCCCTAACTTGCCCCACACAACGTCGCCGCAAGCTACTTAAAATAATTAACCCCTAATCTTCCGACCGCAAATCGCCGCCACCTACGTTATCCCTATGTACCCCTAATCTTCTGCCCCTAACATCGCCGACCCCTATGTTATATTTATTAACCCCTAATCTGCCCCCCACAACGTCGCCGACACCTACCTACACTTATTAACCCCTAATCTGCCGACCGGACCTGAGCGCTACTATAATAAAGTTATTAACCCCTAATCCGCCTCACTAACCCTATCATAAATAGTATTAACCCCTAATCTGCCCTCCCTAACATCGCCGACACCTACCTTCAATTATTAACCCCTAATCTGCCGACCGGAGCTCACCGCTATTCTAATAAATGTATTAACCCCTAAAGCTAAGTCTAACCCTAACACTAACACCCCCCTAAGTTAAATATAATTTTTATCTAACGAAATAAATTAACTCTTATTAAATAAATGATTCCTATTTAAAGCTAAATACTTACCTGTAAAATAAATCCTAATATAGCTACAATATAAATTACATTTATATTATAGCTATTTTAGGATTAATATTTATTTTACAGGTAACTTTGTATTTATTTTAACCAGGTACAATAGCTATTAAATAGTTAAGAACTATTTAATAGTTACCTAGTTAAAATAATTACAAATTTACCTGTAAAATAAATCCTAACCTAAGATATAATTAAACCTAACACTACCCTATCAATAAAATAATTAAATAAACTACCTACAATTACCTACAATTAACCTAACACTACACTATCAATAAATTAATTAAACACAATTGCTACAAATAAATACAATTAAATAAACTATCTAAAGTACAAAAAATAAAAAAGAACTAAGTTACAGAAAATAAAAAAATATTTACAAACATAAGAAAAATATTACAACAATTTTAAACTAATTACACCTACTCTAAGCCCCCTAATAAAATAACAAAGACCCCCAAAATAAAAAATTCCCTACCCTATTCTAAATTTAAAAAGTTACAAGCTCTTTTACCTTACCAGCCCTGAACAGGGCCCTTTGCGGGGCATGCCCCAAGAAGTTCAGCTCTTTTGCCTGTAAAAGAAAACATACAATACCCCCCCCCCAACATTACAACCCACCACCCACATACCCCTAATCTAACCCAAACCCCCCTTAAATAAACCTAACACTAAGCCCCTGATGATCTTCCTACCTTGTCTTCACCATGCCAGGTTCACCGATCCGTCCTGGCTCCAAGATCTTCATCCAACCCAAGCGGGGGCTAGACATCCACTGAAGAAGTCCAGAAGAGGGTCCAAAGTCTTCCTCCTATCCGGCAAGAAGAGGACATCCGGACCGGCAAACATCTTCTCCAAGCGGCATCTTCTATGTTCTTCCATCCGATGACGACCGGCTCCATCTTGAAGACCTCCAGCGCGGATCCATCCTCTTCTTCCGACGACTAGACGACGAATGACGGTTCCTTTAAGGGACGTCATCCAAGATGGCGTCCCTCGAATTCCGATTGGCTGATAGGATTCTATCAGCCAATCGGAATTAAGGTAGGAATTTTCTGATTGGCTGATGGAATCAGCCAATCAGAATCAAGTTCAATCCGATTGGCTGATCCAATCAGCCAATCAGATTGAGCTCGCATTCTATTGGCTGTTCCGATCAGCCAATAGAATGCGAGCTCAATCTGATTGGCTGATTTGATCAGCCAATCGGATTGATCTTGATTCTGATTGGCTGATTCCATCAGCCAATCAGAAAATTCCTACCTTAATTCCGATTGGCTGATAGAATCCTATCAGCCAATCGGAATTCGAGGGACGCCATCTTGGATGACGTCCCTTAAAGGAACCGTCATTCGTCGTCTAGTCGTCGGAAGAAGAGGATGGATCCGCGCTGGAGGTCTTCAAGATGGAGCCGGTCGTCATCGGATGGAAGAACATAGAAGATGCCGCTTGGAGAAGATGTTTGCCGGTCCGGATGTCCTCTTCTTGCCGGATAGGAGGAAGACTTTGGACCCTCTTCTGGACTTCTTCAGTGGATGTCTAGCCCCCGCTTGGGTTGGATGAAGATCTTGGAGCCAGGACGGATCGGTGAACCTGGCATGGTGAAGACAAGGTAGGAAGATCATCAGGGGCTTAGTGTTAGGTTTATTTAAGGGGGGTTTGGGTTAGATTAGGGGTATGTGGGTGGTGGGTTGTAATGTTGGGGGGGGGGTATTGTATGTTTTCTTTTACAGGCAAAAGAGCTGAACTTCTTGGGGCATGCCCCGCAAAGGGCCCTGTTCAGGGCTGGTAAGGTAAAAGAGCTTGTAACTTTTTAAATTTAGAATAGGGTAGGGAATTTTTTATTTTGGGGGTCTTTGTTATTTTATTAGGGGGCTTAGAGTAGGTGTAATTAGTTTAAAATTGTTGTAATATTTTTCTTATGTTTGTAAATATTTTTTTATTTTCTGTAACTTAGTTCTTTTTTATTTTTTGTACTTTAGATAGTTTATTTAATTGTATTTATTTGTAGCAATTGTGTTTAATTAATTTATTGATAGTGTAGTGTTAGGTTAATTGTAGGTAATTGTAGGTAGTTTATTTAATTATTTTATTGATAGGGTAGTGTTAGGTTTAATTATATCTTAGGTTAGGATTTATTTTACAGGTAAATTTGTAATTATTTTAACTAGGTAACTATTAAATAGTTCTTAACTATTTAATAGCTATTGTACCTGGTTAAAATAAATACAAAGTTACCTGTAAAATAAATATTAATCCTAAAATAGCTATAATATAAATGTAATTTATATTGTAGCTATATTAGGATTTATTTTACAGGTAAGTATTTAGCTTTAAATAGGAATCATTTATTTAATAAGAGTTAATTTATTTCGTTAGATAAAAATTATATTTAACTTAGGGGGGTGTTAGTGTTAGGGTTAGACTTAGCTTTAGGGGTTAATACATTTATTAGAATAGCGGTGAGCTCCGGTCGGCAGATTAGGGGTTAATAATTGAAGGTAGGTGTCGGCGATGTTAGGGAGGGCAGATTAGGGGTTAATACTATTTATGATAGGGTTAGTGAGGCGGATTAGGGGTTAATAACTTTATTATAGTAGCGCTCAGGTCCGGTCGGCAGATTAGGGGTTAATAAGTGTAGGTAGGTGTCGGCGACGTTGTGGGGGGCAGATTAGGGGTTAATAAATATAACATAGGGGTCGGCGATGTTAGGGCAGCAGATTAGGGGTACATAGGGATAACGTAGGTGGCGGCGGTTTACGGAGCGGCAGATTAGGGGTTAAAAGTGTAATGCAGGGGTCAGCGATAGCGGGGGCGGCAGATTAGGGGTTAATAAGTGTAAGGCTAGGGGTGTTTAGACTCGGGGTACATGTTAGAGTGTTAGGTGCAGACGTAGGAAGTGTTTCCCCATAGGAAACAATGGGGCTGCGTTAGGAGCTGAACGCTGCTTTTTTGCAGGTGTTAGGTTTTTTTTCAGCTCAAACAGCCCCATTGTTTCCTATGGGAGAATCGTGCACGAGCACGTTTTTGAGGCCGGCCGCGTCCGTAAGCAACTCTGGTATCGAGAGTTGTATTTGCGGTAAAAATGCTCTACGCTCCTTTTTTGGAGCCTAACGCAGCATTTGTTTGAACTCTCGATACCAGAGTTAAATTTATGGTGCGGCCAGAAAAAAACCCGTGGAGCGTTAACAGCCCTTTTACCGCCAAACTCCAAATCTAGCCGTAAATAAAGCTATTTACCCCTAAACAGCGCCCCCTCCCGACTTCACTGACACTAACTAAACCTATTAAACCCTAAACCGCCACCCCCACATCTCCAACATTAACTAAACCTATTAACCTCTAAACCGCCATTCCCCGACATTGCTTAAACTAACTAAACATATTAACCTTTAAACCACGTTCCCCAACATCGCTGACACTAACTAAACCTATTAACCTCTAAACCTTGCATTACAAAAAACCTAACCAGCGCCCCCCCCCCCCGACTTCACCAACACTAACTAAACCTATTAAACCCTAAACCGCCACCCCCACATCTCCAACACTAAATAAACCTATTAACCTCTAAACCTTGCATTACAAAAAACCTAAACATTACTTGTTTAAAATAAAAAAGATGAAAGCTGCTTAAATCCTATTGGCTGATTTGAACAGCCAATAGGATTTAATCAGCTCTCATCCAATTGGCTGATTTGAATTTTTCAGACAATAGGAATGCAACGGTACCCCAATATAAAAGGGGTACCTTGAATTCAATCCTCAGTGTGCAGCAGACAATCGCATGAAGAGGACCGATGGACCTCCGTCTGAACCTCCGCCTGAACCTCCGCCTCCGTACAACCACTGACTGCTCTGCCTCCGCTAGGATGAAGATAGAAGATGCCGGTGCCAAGATGGATATAGATGGAGCCACCTGGATGAAGATGCTTCGCCGCTGGGATGAAGATCTTTCACCGGACTTCAGGAACAGTGAATACCGATTTTGGGTTTAGGGTTAGGTTTTTTGGGGGGTGTTTTTTTTTTTAGATTAGGGCTTTTTTATTTTTAATGCCCGTACAAATGCCCTTTTCGGGGCAATGGGTAGATTAGTTTTTTTTTAGCTAGGTTTTCTTTTTTTTGGGGGGTGGGGGTTTGTAATTTTAGGGGCTATTTGTTTTAATTTTTTTTGCAAAAGAGCCTTTAACTTTAGGACAATGCCCTACAAAAGGACATTGTAAGGGCTATTGGTAGTTTATTATAGATTAGGTTTTTTTTTAATTTGGGGTGTTTTTTTTTTTAAATGGGGTTTATTAGAATAGGACTAATATTTATTATTTTGGATAATTTCATTTATAATTTTTTTGCAATGGTATTATTTTTTGGGGGGTGTTTTTTTTATTTTTTAAAGGGCTGTAATAGAGCTGAAAGCCCTTTTAAGGGCAATGCCCATACAAATGCCCTTTTCAGGGCAATGTCTAGATTTGTTTTTTTTTTACTTCGTTTTTTTTTTTATTTGGGGGGTTGTAAATGTTAGGGGGTATTTGTTTTAATTTACTGTTATCTTTAGGGCAATGCTCTACAAAAGGCCCTTTTAAGGGCTATTGGTAGTTTATTATAGATTAGTTTTTTTTATTTTGGGGTGGTTTTATTTTTATTAGAATAGGAATCACTTTTATTATTTTGGATAATTTGTTTGTTATTTTTTGTAATGGTAGTTTTTATTTTTTATATTTTACTGTTTATTATTTTTATTAGGGTTGCACCGATACCGATACTAGTAACGGTATCGGTGCCGATACCAAGTATTTGCATGAGTACTTGTACTCATGAAAAGGCACCGATACTTAAACTGATACCTCCACTTCCTACCCATACGCTATCTTGTGGAGTTTTTTCAAACTGCATGTTCCCATTTCATTTTAAGCTGTAGTGGATACTCATCTACAAATGGTTCACTTCTGTTCTGCCAATACAAATTGCTGTGGTATTGTATTATTGTAAGAGATGCCCCAAAATTATCTTTCTGCCCCATGCAGTAGTGCGGAAAGTGAAAGACTGTTGAGCTTAGCATCAAACGACATTACTGATAGCAGAAACAGACGTATAGCTGAAAAAAAGAACTTGCTACTAAATTTTGAAAAATTATTAAAATTGCTAGATTGCCTGTTATTCTGCTAGTTCTTATCTTGCACAATTAAAACATACTGAGGAACATCCTTAGCTTATATAATCGGCCGCTAGCAGGGGTTGATTTATGGCAATGTCTGTCCGCCTCCTCAGAGCAGGCGGACAGGTTATGGAGCAGCAGTCTTTAGACTGCTGCTTCATAATTTGTGTTTCTGGCGAGCCAGATTGAAATGCCTGTTCAATCCTATTGGCTTTTTGCATCAGCCAATAGGATTTTTTCTACCTTAATTCCGATTGGCTGATAGAATTCTATCAGCCAATCGGAATTGAAGGGACGCCATTTAAAGGCACCTTCATTCTATGTTTAGCCGTCGGAAGAAGAGGATTCTCAGCGTCGGATATCTTGAAGATCTCCCGGTAAGGTGATCTTCAGGGGGTTAGTGTTAGGTTTTTTTAAGGGGGTATTGGGTGGGTTTTAGAGTAGGGTTGGTTGTGTGGGTGGTGGGTTTTAATGTTGGGGGGGAATTTAAAAAAAAAATTTCAGGTAAAAGAGCTGATTTCTTTGGGGCAATGCCCCGTAAAAGGCCCTTTTTTAAGGGCTATTTGTAATTTAGTGTAGGGTAGGGCTTTTTTTTATTTTGGGGGGGCTTTTTTTTATTTTGTTAGGGGGATTAGATTAAGTGTAATTAGTTTAAAAATCTTGTAATTTGTTTATTATTTTCTGTAATTTAGTGGGGGGGGTTGTACTTTAGATAATTTTATTTAATTGTAATTAATTGTATTTAATTACAATTAAATACATTTAATTGCTGGCGGAACAGAGTGGCTGGCGGAACAGAGTGGCGATACTTGGGCGTGCATCTAAGTTTGTGAGCCGTGATACTCTTGGAGTCTTGAATTCTCATAAAGAACGGCATAAGAGATTCGGAGACCAACTACACAGCAGACTCTACATTGATGTGGAAAATCATCAGTCCCACGGAAGGAAACGAGGTTGAAGCAGGCAGTAATCAGGTGCAGTTGACAGAGGGATACGGATCTAAATACCCAGTATCCTCCTGCATCGTTGATTTTGCCTTAAACTTGCTTAACTTTCTTGTCTTTACTTTGCTGTGACTTGACCAGGCTGGGTGCAGTTGGAAGAGGGATTCAGCTACTAACATGATATCCTCCTGCATCTTTGCTTGCTAAATAATCACTCTCTGCTGCAATATTACATCTTTTGCTTAATGTGCCGCATGACTCTTTATTTCTTTTTTACTTACTGGCTCATATGCGGTTTTGCAAGTGACTTTCTGCAAGTTGCCACTTAAGATCTCCACAGCTCTGAGAGAATTCAATACCTTATACACCTTTGGCTACTCTATTTGTAACAATTGTAACTTTTATTTAATAGCTATTGTACTTAGTTAAAATAAATACAAAGTTGCCTGTAAAATAAAAATAAACCCTAAGCTAGATACAATGTAACTATTAGTTATATTGTAGCTAGCTTAGGGTTTATTTTATAGGTAAGTATTCAGTTTTAAATAGGAATTATTTTGGTAATAATAGTAATTTTATTTAGATTTATTTAAATTATATTTAAGTTAGGGGGTGTTAGGGTTAGGGTTAGACTTAGGTTTAGGGGTTGATATGTTTATTATAGTGGTGGCAACGTTGGGGGCGGCAGTTTAGGGGTTAATAAATGTAAGTTAGGTTGCAGCGACATTGAAGCGGCAGATTAGGGGTTAATAAATATAATATATAAGAATACTGTGAATGGAAAATTGCTAATATCGTAGTGTTGCTCTTGTGTACCTCAATTAAGTACACTACAAATTACCAACTCTGATATAGTAAATAAGAGAAGGATATTATTGCATGTGGTGGAGACCCATAAAAATTTATATCAACAAACCAATAGAGAGAAAAGAGATTTATAATAAAATCTCATAAAAGACTGGGAATTCAGCACTCGTTTTAAGAATCAATCAAACAACACAATTTGCATTTTAAAGTAGTGGTATTTATTCACGCACCTCGCTGAGTGCAGGTTCAACAAACTTGGCAACTTACTTGCGATAGTAAAAAGTGCACTAAAACAATTTAATTACATAAAAAACAGTGCATTGACACACTGAACTTATTATGGACCGGTCCATATGACAAAACAAACTTCCGTGTGGAGGAACACACTCTAATATAAATTACGTAGAAAACACAAATAGCAAAAGATATGGATAAATAGGTGGTTAAATACATATAATGCAGCCCTCAATAGAGAATGTACAGACGAAATCGGCTTTAGTGAACTGAACATACCGAGTATTTGCATACACGCATATCCACCTATACCATAAAGCTATTATTGTTATAATTCAATTCAACATTCAGCATACTCAAGTACAACATCATAGAATATTATGCAGAGTACTACAACCTTATATAGCATTAATGGAAATGTAACGGTTCAGCAAAACCTCAAAAATAGATAAACATATCCTTTTAGATTGTTACAAATAGAGTAGCCAAAGGTGTATAAGGTATTGAATTCTCTCAGAGCTGTGGAGATCTTAAGTGGCAACTTGCAGAAAGTCACTTGCAAAACCGCATATGAGCCAGTAAGTAAAAAAGAAATAAAGAGTCATGCGGCACATTAAGCAAAAGATGTAGTATTGCAGCAGAGAGTGATTATTTAGCAAGCAAGATGCAGGAGGATATCATGTTAGTAGCTGAATCCCTCTTCCAACCGGTCCATATGACAAAACAAACTTCCGTGTGGAGGAACAAACTCTAATATAAATTACGTAGAAAACCCAAATAGCAAAAGATCAGCCCTGAGGAAGCCCTGTCTCTCCTGTGACGAGGGGGGAAACGCGCGTCGGCAATTGGCTGACCGTTCCCATGTGACCTGACACGCTTGTTTGCTGGTGGAACAGAGTGGTGATACTTGGGCGTGCAACTAAGTTTGTGAGCCGTGATACTCTTGGAGTCTTGAATTCTCATAAAGAACGGCATAAGAGATTCGGAGACCAACTACACAGCAGACTCTACATTGATGTGGAAAATCATCAGTCCCACGGAAGGAAACGAGGTTCAAGCAGGCAGTAATCAGGTGCAGTCGACAGAGGGATACGGATCTAAATACCCAGTATCCTCCTGCATCGTTGATTTTGCCTTAAACTTGCTTAACTTTCTTGTCTTTACTTTGCTGTGACTTGACCAGGCTGGGTGCAGTTGGAAGAGGGATTCAGCTACTAACATGATATCCTCCTGCATCTTGCTTGCTAAATAATCACTCTCTGCTGCAATACTACATATTTTGCTTAATGTGCCGCATGACTCTTTATTTCTTTTTTACTTACTGGCTCATATGCGGTTTTGCAAGTGACTTTCTGCAAGTTGTCACTTAAGATCTCCACAGCTCTGAGAGAATTCAATACCTTATACACCTTTGGCTACTCTATTTGTAACAATTGTAACTTAGGTTAGGGTTTATTTTACAGGTAAATTTGTCTTTATTTTAACTAGGTAGTTATTAAATAGTTAATAACTATTTAATAGCTATTGTACTTAGTTAAAATAAATACAAAGTTGCCTGTAAAATAAAAATAAACCCTAAGCTAGATACAATGTAACTATTAGTTATATTGTAGCTAGCTTAGGGTTTATTTTATAGGTAAGTATTCAGTTTTAAATAGGAATTATTTAGGTAATAATAGTAATTTTATTTAGATTTATTTAAATTATGTTTAAGTTAGGGGGTGTTAGGGTAAGGGTTAGACTTAGGTTTAGGGGTTAATATGTTTATTATAGTGGTGGCAACGTTGGGGGCGGCAGTTTAGGGGTTAATAAATGTAGTTAGGTTGCAGCGACATTGACGCGGCAGATTAGGGGTTAATAAATATAATATATAAGAATACTGTGAATGGAAAATTGCTAATATCGTAGTGTTGCTCTTGTGTACCTCAATTAAGTACACTACAAATTACCAACTCTGATATAGTAAATAAGAGAAGGATATTAATGCATGTGGTGGAGACCCATAAAAATTTATATCAACAAACTAATAGAGAGAAAAGAGATTTATAATAAAATCTCATAAAAGACTGGGAATTCAGCACTCGTTTTAAGAATCAATCAAACAACACAATTTGCATTTTAAAGTAGTGGTACTGTTTTTTATGTAATTAAATTGTTTTAGTGCACTTTTTACTATCGCAAGTAAGTTGCCAAGTTTGTTGAACCTGCACTCAGCGAGGTGCGTGAATAAATACCACTACTTTATAAATCTCTTTTCTCTCTATTGGTTTGTTAATAAATATAATGTAGGTGTCGGTGATGTTGGGGGCATCAGATTAGGGGTTCATAAGTATAATGTAGGTGGCGGCGGTGTCCGGAGCGGCAGATTAGGGGTTAATAATATAATGCAGGTGTCAGCGATGTTGGGGGCGGCATATTAGGGGTTAATAAGTGTAAGATTAGGGGTGTTTAGACTCGGGGTTTATGTTAGGGTGTTAGGTGTAGACATAAATGTATTTTCCCCATAGGAATCAATGGGGCTGCGTTAGGAGCTTTACGCTGCTTTTTTGCAGGTGTTAGGTTTTTTTTCAGCCGGCTCTCCCCCATTGATTCCTATGGAGAAATCGTGCACAAGCACGTTTTACCAGCTCACCGCTAACGTAAGCAGCGCTGGTATTGAGGTGAGATGTGGAACTAAATTTTGCTCTACGCTCACTTTTTTGCGGTTAACACCGGGTTTGTAAAAATCCGTAATACCAGCGCTGTCTGTAAGTGAGCGGTAAGCATAAACTGCTCGTTAGTACCGCACCCCTGTTAACGCAGAACTCATAATGTAGGCCTCTGTTTGTAAGCGCATTTTAATAGCTTGGATGTTGGATAATAAGTTATTAGCTTTAGACCAGACCATGTCTGTCAAAGCTTTTGTTGTTTAAGTTAGTCTTGGAGGTAGTTCAAGGAATTCCACTCCTGACTTAAAGAAGCATCAGACTTCGGAAAAAGCTAATCTGATCTGACTGTTTTGTTAAACGGTATCCACAGTCTGAAAAAAACATTTTTGTTTTGTTCTAGCGTGGGACAGTTAAATTTATGGGTTTGTGCATGGGTATACTTAATATGTTTATGGATTAGTGTTGTCTAGATAATATTTGTTTTCTAAATATTTTATAATGTAAAACCTAATATAAAACAGTTAGGGCTAGATTACAAGTGGAGTGCTAAATTATTGTGCACCCGCAAACGGCAAATTTTCCCGTTTGCGGACGCGCAATAATTAAACAGCCATTACAAGTGGCTGGTTATTGTTACAGCAAGCTCTTGGTAGCAATTGGTGCTCAGAAAATTAACCAGAGATACGAATTTTCTAAAAGTGCCCAAAATGCCCTTAAAATAAAAAACAACTGCACTAGGCAGTTTTTGGGGTCTTAAATTGGTGGGAGGGGGTGTTAGAAAAAAAAACAGCACTGAAAAGTGCCTTTACATTGCTGTCTATGGGAACTGTGTGTTTCCAGTAAATATATACAGTATGTACATGTTTATATACATATATATTTATGTGTTAATATATATACACATATGTATATCATCCCATTTGGCCAGATACGGAACTAACTCTTCCATTGATGCTTTTTATCTTAGTTGAGAGCTTGTGAGTGAGTGCTGGACTTTTTCTGTGTGTTATATTAAAGTATTATTTTTTTGTAATTGTCCCTGTTTGGGCCTTGCACCCAGGCAGGTCTGGGGTTAACTGCCTGTGACTCTGGTGACAGTGCAGCTTCCTGAGAGTGCTGGTTTGCACCCAGGGCTGTGCATGTTGCAGGGTCATAGGATGTGTACCCGGTCCGGCCTGAGAGTGCTGACCCCACCCGTGTTTTGTATATATATATTTATTTTTGCTGCCCATCGATTGCGTGACTTACCCATTTCGCTGCGCGAGCTTCTGATGTTGTCTCTGCTGTATTAGCGTGCGCTGGTATTACAGTGTGTAGCGCCAATATCATTGTCTTGAAAGCGATATTTAGCCCTTGACTTGTAATCATAAGCAAAAAATCTGTAGAAACAGAAAGGGGGATGGAGCGCAACCAAGGGAAAACACACTGATCTAAGTGCAGATTAAAAACAACTTTTCACTTTATTCAATACAGTAAAAACATCTAGATGTACACTTACAGACTTCACCCTCAAACATATGAGGTATGTACTGGCACTCTGTATAAGTTTTCCAAAACACAGTTAAACTGGATGCTGTGTAGTCAGATGTGTTTGTATCCCACTACGAGAGTCCCACTGAGCCCACTGTGAATGTATGACTGTCCAGGGTGAAAATGTCCCTTTATAACTTTTAAATAGCACTGAAAATCAAAGCTCCAATATCACAGTGCAGATACAGGTGGGGCCGCGATACAACTCAGGGTGACAAACTACAAACGTTGGGAGGCGGTAAATACAGTGGCAGCGCGGTCCTGTAATTGTAGCCGGCTGAAGGAAACGCCGCTGCACACAGTGCTAACCTGATCCTCCGTCAAAGAGACAGTGCTATTTAAAAGTTATAAAGGGACATTTTCACCCTGGACAGTCATACATTCACAGTGGGCTCAGTGGGACTCTCGTAGTGGGATACAAACACATCTGACTACACAGCATCCAGTTTAACCGTGTTTTGGAAAACTTATACAGAGTGCCAGTACATACCTCATATGTTTGAGGGTGAAGTCTGTAAGTGTACATCTTGATGTTTTTACTGTATTGAATAAAGTGAAAAGTTGTTTTTAATCTGCACTTCGATCAGTGTGTTTTCCCTTGGTTGCGCTCCATCCCCCTTTCTGTTTCTACATATTTTTTGCTTATATATCCACACTTCACGGAGATCACATCAGTGATTGGAAGGGAGCTGCACTGCAAACACACGCATCAACACAAGAACTCTTTAAAAGGGAAGTTAAAATTCTACGTCAATCAACTTGATCATATTTGATCGGGTTGATTTCTGTCCGCCGCCTCAGAGCAGGTGGACAAGTTATGGAGCATCCGTCTGAAGGCTCGCCGGAAACACGGGGCATCAAGCTCCATATGCCCCCTAGACTGAAGGTTGGGCCAATAATTGGGACAAAATGTTGGAACCCCTGGTTACTCTTAATCATGGGATGATCCACCAAAGATCTCCTGGGACATCTTTGCCTCTGTGATAAGACATGTCTATGTACGGAAAGAGCAAAGATGAGATGGGTAGGGCGACTAATACCTTGCAGCATTAAGAGTTTTACATAGGGAACTAAATTGCTACTAAATGTAAAACGTTCACATTTAAATCAAATGTTAAAGGGGCATATTTATCAAGCTCCGTACGGAGCTTTATGCCCCGTGTTCAGTGGCGTATTTAGGCTTTGTGCTGCCCTAGGCACCCCAAATTCTGCTGCCCACTCCACCCCCATCCCCTAGGATTTAGGCTGTTTTTTGGTCATATTTTTTTTTTTAGGAAATTTTAAATATATATTAATTAATTTTATTTGATCAGATTTACTTTGTTCTGTCGGTATCCTTTGTTAACAAGCACATGCACATATGCTCAGCAGCAACAGAGCACTTCTGGGAGATAGCTGGTGATTGGTGGCTACACATATATGCCTTTTGTCATGTGTTCAGCTAGCCCCCAATAGTGCCTTGCTTCTTTAGACCCTTTGCATTGGTTAAACACATAGTTACATGTTTTCAACAATGCAATAATGAAATGCTCTAACACAATAAAGCAGTTTCTTTTTGCACTATTGTGTCCTTATAAAAAAATGTGCTTGGCAAAAGCTGCTGAGTAACAGTATGCAATATTAAACCAATTACTATACATAATGTTAGCTACTGTATGTAAACAAATATTATTACTGCACCCTTAATACTCATACATACATATTTCTAAATTTCTTCTTTCAGAGCAGTTTACAATTTTTGTTCAATTTGAGCAGTGAAAAGCTCCATAGAAAAACAAACTGTTTGAGGATGAAATTACATAAACATTAACCCCACTACTTTAGATATTTCGGTTTTAAAAGTTCATGATTAAGGGCACTGAAACACAAACCATTAGATTACTAATAAAAGTTCTTCAGCTCTTTTTAGCCTCTGCCGGCACAGGGAATAATCAATGTGAGTTTCTAACAACCTCAGTCTCCCACTGCACTCAACTGGTTAACAGTTTCAGATGTGTAGTGTTAACCAGACCATGACGCAGGGGGAGGTGCAGGGGGGACATTTACAAATTGAATAGCTTGAAACTTGCCACGCTCTCAGAGCTCTTCTAGCTGGTGGGTGGAGAGAGACTGTTATCGTCGAGGGTGGGGTAAGTTAGTCTGAAAAAGAAGCCGGTTGCTGTGTACACCATTCCTAGCATTGTCATAGTACCCCAGCCTACAGAGGCTCTAAAATGTGCTACCCCCTCACAAGTTGCCGCCCTAGGCCTGTGCCTTGTCGGACTAGGCGGTAATACGCCCCTGCCCGTGTTTAAAGACCGCTGCTCCATAACCTGTCAGCCTGCTCTGAGGCAGCGGACAGAAATCGACAGAAATCAACCCGATCGAATACGATCAGGTTGATTGACATCCCCTGATAGCGGCAGATTGGCTGAGTGTATGCGATCGGCATTTATCAAAGTGCAGCAGACATGATACGCTATATTGGATCATGTCCGCTCGCACAATCATAAATAGGCCCCTTAGCATTAGTTATCTCATTGACTTCAATAAACAGGACCGTGATCATATTTTCTAAAGTTCTGTGTTTATGTTTAATTTGTTAATTTATTTCTCAATCATAGAGAAGGCACTAGGGGGTGAGGCTACCAAATGCAAATAATGAATTTATTTGTCCCAAACAACACTTACAATCCAGTAAAGAGAATAAATATCTGAGGAAACTGCATTCTAGGTTAAGAGGAAACGTACATAGCAAGTAAATAAAAAATTTGAGTCAGCATAATTGTTAGAGGTATTTTACAGCAAAAGGAAGCAAAATAAATGATGATTGTCAATTGCAATTAAAG
This sequence comes from Bombina bombina, assembly GCF_027579735.1. Taxonomy (NCBI): domain Eukaryota; kingdom Metazoa; phylum Chordata; class Amphibia; order Anura; family Bombinatoridae; genus Bombina; species Bombina bombina. The sequence goes on from NC_069509.1 coordinate 154,144,232, forward strand.
GAACATGAAACATAATTGTTCTTTCAGATAGAGCATACAATTAAAAAAAAAACTTTACAGTTTACCTCATTGATATTTGCTTCATTTTCTTGGTATCTTTTATTGAAGGAGCAGCTAAACACTTCAGGTGATCCAATCACAAGAGGCATTTATGTGCAGCCACCAATTAGCAGCTACCTCCCAGTAATGCATTGCTGCTCTGGAGCCTACCTAGTTATGCTTTTCAACAAAAGGATACCAAGAGAGCAAAACAAATCAGATAGAAGTTGTTTAAAACTGCATGCTGCGTCTGAAAAATTTGAGATTTCATGTCCCTTTAATTATTTAACGGAGTTTGTTGTCCCTTTCATTAAATGTAACTTTCAAAAAGTCAATTGACAAAGTTATTCCTCCAGAGAATGACCTTAAACTACACATCCTGTTTATCTAATATAATTTCCTTCTACTCTTGTAGAAACAAAAATAATAGCGTATCATTTATTACAGTTATGAGATTTATTATTTTAAATATTAATCTTAGAAAGATACACAAAGGGCAATGCCAATTTTTCTGAGCTTTAAACAGATATAAGACTCTGATAAAATGTTAAATTAGCTAAAATAAAACAACAATGCAGAATATATTCAGTATTTCTTTTGCCTGCATCTGCTGTAAAATACCTCTTAAAATTTGCATTTTTTCCAATTCCCGGAGACACCCCGGAGTTCCACCATCATATTTAAGTATGAGGAAATTTCTCCCACTTAGTAATGTTCTACACAGTGATTGGTTAACTTAGAGCACAAATTCATTTATAGAAATACCTAATTGGCTGCAGTTATGGAGACAAGCATCATGGATTCCGCCAAACCTTTCAAGAGGTGCATCCCTGAACTGTTTCATATAAAAAACCTTGTAAGTTGTGCTAACAAAATGACAATGTTAAATTATTTTGAAACATTTTTTGTTTATAGGGTTATTAAGGACCACTCAATGCAGTAGAATTACATAATTAGTACGTGCATAATAAAATGACAATGATTTAACACCTAGGGGTTGATTTATCAAAGTCTGGCGACTGCCGGACATAATACGCTGTAGCGTATCATGTCCGCCAGACATTTCCGAATGCTGACAGCATACGCTGTCAGCATTTAACATTGCACAAGCAGTTCTAGTGAACTGCTTGTGCAATGCCGCCCCCTGC
>NC_069509.1:154157918-154172918 GCF_027579735.1 Bombina bombina
CACTAATGCAGCTTAAAAGGTGAAACTAATATATGAGATAGACTCATTACATGCAAAGCAAGATAGTTCAAGCCATGATTTGTCATAATTGTGATGATTATGGCTTACAGCTCATGAAAACCCCAAATCCACAATCTCAGAAAATTAGAATATTGTGAAAAGGTGCAATATTCTAGGCTCAACGTGTCCCACTCTAATCAGCTAATTAAGCCATAACACCTGCAAAGGGTTCCTGAGCATTTAACTGGTCTCTCAGTCTGGTTCAGTAGGAATCACAATCATGGGAAAGACTGCTGACCTGACAGTTGTGCAGAAAACCATCATTGACACCCTCCATAAGGAGGGAAAGCCTCAAAAGGTAATTGCAAAAGAAGTTGGATGTTCCCAAATTGCTGTATCAAAGCACATTAATAGAAAGTTATGTGGAAGGGAAAAGTGTGGAAGAAAAAGGTGCACAAGCAGCAGGGATGACCGCAGCCTGGAGAGGATTATCAGGAAAAGGCCACCACACACAGACGGATCCTGGACATGGGCTTCAAATGTCGTATTCCTCTTGTTAAGCCACTCCTGAACAAACAACGTCAGAAGCGTCTTACCTGGGCTAAAGAAAAACAGACCTGGTCTGTTGCTCAGTGGTCCAAAGTCCTCTTTTCTGATGAGAGCAAATTTTGCATCTCATTTGGAAACCAAGGACCCAGAGTATGGAGGAAGAATGGAGAGGCACACACTGCAAGATGCTTGAAGTCCAGTGTGAAGTTTCCACAGTCTGTGTTGATTTGGGGAGCCATGTCATCTGCTGGTGTTGGTCCACTGTGCTTCATTAAGTCCAGGGTCAACGCAGCCGTCTACCAGGAGATTTTGGAGCACTTCATGCTTCCTTCCACAGACAAGCTCTATGGGGATGCTGACTTCATTTTCCAGCAGGACTTGGCACCTGCCCACACTGCCAAAGCACCAAAACCTGGTTCAATGACCGTGGGATTACTGTGCTTGATTGGTCAGCAAACTTGCCTGACCTGAACCCCATAGAGAATCTATGGGGCATTGCCAAGAGAAAGATGAGAGACATGAGACCGAACAATGCAGAAGAGCTGAACGCCGCTATTGAAGCATCCTGGTCTTCCATAACACCTCAGCAGTGCCACAGGCTGATAGCTTCCATGCCACGCCGCATTGAGGCGGTAATTGCTACAAAAGGGGCCCAAACCAAGTACTGAGTACATACAGTATGCATGCTTATACTTTTCAGAGGTCCGATATTGTTCTACAGGTATGTACAATCCTTGTTTTATTGATTGCATGTAATATTCTAATTTTCTGAGATTGTGGATTTGGGGTTTTCATGAGCTGTAAGCCATAATAATCACAATTACGACAAATCACGGCTTGAACTATCTTGCTTTGCATGTAATGAGTCTATCTCATATATTAGTTTCACCTTTTAAGTTGCATTAGTGAAATAAATGAACTTTTGCACAATATTCTAATTTTTCGAGTTTCACCTGTATATAAAAGCATATATTCAGTGCCGTTTCGTTTCTAACACCCCACTCCCGCCAACTTTAGCGCCCAAAATACTGCCTAGTGCAGTTATTTTATTAAAAAATAAAAATGCTGCTATCTTTATTTTTTAATAAAATATACTACACTGTATTTGGGGGCATTTGGGGCAGATTTATAAAAAAATATCTGATTTTTTTTTCTTTTATGATTCAGACTGAACGTGCAATTTTAAGCAACTTTACAATTTACTTACATTATCTAATTTGTTTTGTTCTCTTGGAATCCTTGCCGTATATATGTGCAGCCATCAATCAGCAGCAGATGTCTAGGTAGGCTCAGGAGCTGCTGCCTGCCATGTGCATTGCTGTTTCTTCAATAAAAGATACCAAGATAATAAAGCAAATTAGATAATAGATGTAAATTGGAAAGTTTAAAAATTATATTCTCTGTCTGAATCATGAAAGAAAATGTTTGGGTTTCATCCCCCTTTAAACAGATATGATTCATGAAACGCAAAATGTTTCTTTTGTTATTCATTCAGAGCATACAATTTTTAAAATGTTTCAAATTTTCTTCTTTTTAAATTTGCGTCATTCTCATTGTATTCTTTGTTGAAGAGAGTGTCTGGAGCCCTACATGGCAGGAAATTGTGCTCTTGCAAAAGATTAACATCTTTGCAAAACTGCTACCATATAGAGCTCCAGACACATGCACCTTTAATGAATCTTAAAGGGACAGTGTACACCAATTTTCATATAACTGCATGTAATAGACACTACTATAAAGAATAATATATGCGCATGTTGATCTAAAAATCCAGTATAAAACAGTTTAAAAAACTGAGAAGTTCCCAGTTTAGCACTGTTGATGAGGTTAGGCTGGGACACCCAGTGACAGAGGCTGGGAAAACAGGGAGAGAAGACACTCCCCCTCCCCCTTCCCTGCATATGAAAAGACAGGTAACATAAACAATAACAGCAGGAATCTGTAGACCTGGGTCTACATCTGACACAGTGGGGCTTGGTTAGGAGTTTGAATATCAGCACAATGTTATTACAGAATTAGTAAAACTGTACATTGTTACAAAAACACCCCCAGATGGGCTATATAAATGGATCATCTGCAAAACATTTATGCAAAGAAAAATCTAGTGTACAATGTCCCTTTAAATGTCAAGGAATCCTTTGGCACAGTTCTTTCTCCATGCAACAAAGGTGCTGACTTTAGCTACTCATCCTGTTTATTTAGTATTTTTTCCTACTCTGCTATTTATAACAGTTATAAATAACAGTTTTTTATTTGAAACATATGACCCTTACAAACAGAAAGCTCTCAGATGTGCAAGTCCAGGCCACTTTTTCTTAGCTTTAAATCGATATTAAACTCAAAACGTAATAAAATATTCAATTACAGAGATTTTAAACAGTAAACAAATGTGAGACCAAATGATGTATTAAATAGAAAGATTAGCCTGAGAATAATATGTATTATTTTAAAATTGTTTAAAGATAAAAGGGTAAAGGTTTAGTTTCTATAAATTAATGAGCATCGTCATTGTGTGACTTAGGATTTTTTCTTATTTAGCTCCTTTGTTGAGGACAACTAAGGACAGATATATAACAGGCAATAAAAGAGAGTGTGCAAACAAGTCTGTGCGAAATATAGGATTGTTAAAGTAACTGTCTAACAGGGTTTCCACAAAATCTTTTTTAAACACTCCCTTTTATTACCTGGCTGGGATGCCTCCAATACATTAATTATTGGTAAATTGATATGACTCTGCAATATTAAACACACAGTGACTGGTTAGTTCAGAGCACAATCTCATTACATCTGTCCCTAATTGGTTGCATAAACATAAATTCTATCAGCCTTTTCAAGGGGTGTGTTGTTTAACTGTTTGATTTATTAAAATGTTGTAAATTGTGCTAACAAAATGAAAGTGTTGTTATTTTAAAACAATTTGGGCTAGATTACAAGTGGAGCGCTAAATTATTACCCGCTTGCAAACGGGCCAATTTGCCCATTTGTGTCCGCACGATAATTAAGCAGCCATTACAAGTGGCTGGTTATCGCTACTGCAAGCGCACGGTAGCAATTAGCACTTCTACAATTAACCAGAGATCAGATCTTTAATTCATTTTATAAATGTACCCCAAATGCCCACAAAATATAGTTTTGTATTTTATTAAAAAAAATAAAAATAGCACCATCCTTATTTTTGAATAAAATAACTGCACTAGGCAGTATTTTGGGGACTAAAGTTGACGGGTGAAAAAAAAGTGCCTTTACATTGTGGTCTATGGGAAATGTGGGTTCCCAGTAAATATTTATGTATATGCTTATATACATATATATCTATGTGTTTATATGTGTATATACCAATACAAACACATACATATATATATGTATATAATCATATACATTTATATTTATGTGTTTATATGTGTATATACCAATACAAACACATACATATATATATGTATATAATCATATACATTTATATTTAAATTTGCTGCCATCTCTGAAGTACTTACCCCCATCTCTGAAGGCATCAGAACGAGTCTCCCATTAGAGCCTATGGAAACGCACTCTAGTGAGCGCAATGCATAGCCAGCAATGTGAGCACAAGCTCGCGTTCGCATTTCTGTTAGCTTGTAATACCAACGCACATTAGCGTGCGCTGGTATTACATAGTAGAGCAGAAATATTGCTTTCATTTGAGCGATATTTAGAGCTCCACTTGTAATTTTGCCCGTATTGTGTGTAGAGATATTTTCAAGTGCAATACTTGAAGCATAATAGTCAAAACTGAAATGTTTAGAATAGCCATCTGATGTATATGATTTTCACTATTTTAATACTGTATTAGTTTGTTACTGGACTAGAGGACCCTTTTGCACTGAGGGTATCTAGGTCTTTTTGCAAATAGAGGCAAAGGTTGGCAGTGATGCAAGAGCCTGGATCCAGTGAGCCACGCACACAGTGATATCAGACCTCCAGTTTCGCCAATACGAAGTTCCAGCGAGCTGACCGCTTAAAGTGTAAGCTGGCTTATCAGCACCAACCTACCTTGGGGTCCAACACAAATTGTGAGTATGATTCTTATGTCTTCGGAATAACATTATTTTTATATACATGGCTACGCTATGAGGCGCCTCTTCTCTCCTTTTGTCTGGAATGTAGATGAATGGATTTCAGTTTTAAGTATGAGCATTTTTGCAATGTACGCCCCAATCTACTCACAAATTCTAAGGCACAGAAGAACAACGAAGTCTGGACCTTTTGGAGCTGTCTAATTAGCCTTTTTCTCCGTGATACTTGTATGATAGCAAGCCAAACCTAAATCAGAATAAATCCAACCATACACTCATGTATATCAGCAACTCAATCCTCTGTCTTTAAATGAATGTCTAATTTTAGTGACCACGTAGAACTGGGACAGCTAATGGGGAGACTGGTCCTCTTTTGACTATGCAATCAAAACCATCTATCCAGCTGTTAATATTTATTAAAAACTTTAACTTTAACAAAGCGTTTCTTGGATACACTATTATTAATATTATTATTCTTTATTTATAAAGCGCCAACAGATTCCGCAGCTCTGTAGGTGTAAATCACACCCTCCATGCTTAGAAATCAATTAGTGGCTTGTATGATGCAAAGTGTCTTTGATTCCACTGCAAGGTCTCTGAACAGACATTGGGGTCAATTTATCAAGTGTCTGGCGGACATGATCCGCTGTAGCAAATCATGTCCACCAGACATCGATAAATGCCGACAGCATACTCTGTCAGCATTTATCATTGCACAAGCAGTACTGGTGAACTGCTTGGGCAATGCCTCCCCCTGCAGATTCACGGATTGATGCCTCAGAGGCAGCCTACATGTTAAGGAGCAGCGGTCTTAAGACCGCTGCTTCTTAACTCCTGTTTCTGGCGAGCCTGAAGGCTCTTGCGGAAACAGCTGTATTCAGGACCATTGATAAATCAGCCCACTGTGTTTAAATGTACAGCAGTATTTGTGCATAAGTGCCAGAAAAAGTCATAGCTTTCCTAAAAGTACACTCAATATTTTTACATTTTGATTTTTATGTTCATTTAATTGCTGATGTATGTTAGGTATATTCAAAAATAAAATGAGCCCTAAAATGTGTGATTTTTAGTTTATATTTTGACTGTGTCAGAGACAGAATGCCAGGAATGCCAGGATAATAGTGGTTGTTCAAAGTGTAAATATAGGGGCACATTTATCAAAGCATCAACTGAAAATACACTTGAATCCCGCGTTGTATTTGTTGTGAGATTAATCCGCCGTAGTTATCAAAGAGTCAAGATCGGCAAATGTTGAAATTTGTGACGTAATATACGATCTCAATCTGACGCAGATCGATGCTTGCGTCATTACAGATGTTTTGAATTCAGATTCGACTCTATTTCACCCTTTTCCCAATTTATCAAACATTTAACAGGTACGCTTGCGTGAATTCCGACGCAGCGTACCTAGTTTTCAATCCACCACCCTTGAAGTCACGGATGCCTTAGAACTCAATGGGTGACTGAAAACACAGAAAGCTTATGTTTGATGCTGCAATAGAATGTAGTATATTATATAATAAAAGTATATTAGAAACTTTATTAAATTGTATATCCTTTCTAAATCAAACAATATTATTGCTCCACATTTTGTGCACTAGTAGATATAGGGATAAAAAAGAAAAATATATTACTACTTATGGATTATGTTACAACTTTGTCTCTCATTACAAAGCAAGGGGACAACATTATTTCCCCAAATTTGGTGCAATGTTTTGCCCCAAACTTTTTGCACTAATAGATAAAAATTAAATAAATACACAACATAATATAGCTAACTTCCTTTTTATTTTTTGGAAAAATCTATGTGCACCATGTTTAAGCCATGTAATACAAGTCACACTCTCCACTTTGCGTCAAATTTGACTCAACACTTTTCGCTCCAATTATGACGCAAACTTCTAAACAACCCACACACTAGTGAATTTTTAAACCACTTTTGATTGGAGTATGTATTATCACATGATTTATGACATCAGCCAATCTCATTCAAATATACATTATAAACTATTCACAAAAGAAAATTAACAATGGCACTAACAAAGTGGCAAGCACCACAAATTCTATATATTTTCTTGTAGCGCCGTATGAGTAAGTGCGCTATCTGTTGCTTGATATTATTGTTAAATGTGGGTTGGTGCTGTGCATTAGTTATTTATGCAAAAAAGATAGTGGATAAAGAGTTATCCACTGAAAGAATGCACCTAAGCACTCTATGCCCAGACTTGTGGTGGTAGATTCCGAATATTATAAAACATAACTTTTATTAAATTAAAAATAAAACAACTAACAAAATAGGTTAAAATATACACTCCGGTGTGCTCCAGGTACAAATAAACCAAAGAGGTGACTATATCCGCAATATAGTATGGCCTGATTATAGGTAAGTGTCACCACATTGGGTTACAAAAAATAAGTATGAGTACCTAGCAGTCGTAATAGTTACATATTCTACTGTCAAAGTAATGCGGGCATAATTCAAACTCTGAGTACTACGTGCACTATAGTACCAAGATAAATAAATAGGTCATACTCATAAATGATTATAGGATGGCATATAGGAATAATGGTCGCTATCACCTCCCTAACATGTATAGGAAAGGTGTCATAGATACCAGTAGTGATAACGCTGATCAATTATAAAGAGGGTACTTATAATATGGGCTTTCCATGTAATTATAAAGAGAAAGGTATAAAACTTGATCTTTATTATCAGATCTATATAATTATCTCTTTTTATGTCCAGTAGGGTATCATAGATTTGATCCACTTATTATATATGACCCAGGCGTAGTTAGTGACACTGCATGTGTGGAGTGATGTCTGTTTTCGTTTCACCTGTGTGGCAAACGATTACTTGTGAGTTTGAAGACCAGGATTAGTTATCTTATTTATCAGTCACAAACAGTAATTCTGTTTATTACTATGCTGGTTGCGATTCCAACCATACATAGTATATTATTTAGAGAGATATCTAATCTGTATCACCATATCCTAATAGGTCAGATGTAACGCCCGTAAGGAAACGTTGTAGCTAGTTTCGTTATATTGTAATTTGTTCAGCGTGTCCCTATATGCTGTGACACGTCTGTATAAATTAGGTAAATATCGCTAACTTTAATCCCTATAATAAAGTGGATGGTGCGGTTTCACTGTACTTTGATACGCCCACTTCTATCAGTGTGGTGGAAATGACTGTTATAATTCCCGGGGTAGCAATTACCTGAGAGCCGCAGCCCTGTCTTGCTGTAGATGTTATCAATAATATATAAGGAGTATATATGGAGCACGGTAATGTAAATTTTTATGTACATATACCGAAGCTGTCTTAAATCACTGACAAGGGTAATTCCATAAATGGTTGATTCAATTAATATATATATACACTATAAATCTATACATATAAATTGGCTATACTGCGTTAACATTCACCATTAAGGGTATCACATACTGAAGAACCGCAGCTCTGTATTGCTGCAATTTATATTGGTGCTTTATAAATTATCACGGAAGTGTTGATATCTCTAAATCCCAAGTAACTAAACATATTTGGTATTCACAATCTGTATATAAAAAACTGTTGCACCCTTGCGTTTGCCCCTGATTACTATAAATTCCAGGTAGCTAAATTGAGTTATAAATCTATATACATAAGTTTGCTATACTGCGTTCACATTCGCCGTCAAAGATATAAAATATCAGAGAACCGCAGCTCAGTTGTGCTACAGTTTATGTCAGTACTTAATATATTATGATGGTAGCGTTATTTTCTATAGATTCCAAATAGCTACATATGTTTGGTATTCACAGTCAATATCTCTACAACATTATGTCCCTACATTAGCCACAATTAGTATTTCAGCTTTTTGACAGTGTCAGATATTCCCAAGTCAATTGAATTAATGCCCTATATTTGGACTATGTTTGCGACAGATAAATATAAATTATGCTAATGGATCAACGGAAAAAGCCCTAACAGGCGAAACGCGTCAGCAGTTCAGACGCTTTTTAACAAATGCACTCTGGTTTAACTCTGTTGAGCCATTAGCATAATTTATATTTATCTGTCGCAAACATAGTCCAAATATAGGTCATTAATTCAATTGACTTGGGAATATCTGACACTGTCAGAATGCTGAAATACTAATTGTGGCTAATGTAGGGACATAATGTTGTAGAGATATTGACTGTGAATACCAAACATATGTAGCTATTTGGAATCTATAGAAAATAACGCTACCATCATAATATATTAAGTACTGACATAAACTGTAGCACAACTGAGCTCCGGTTCTCTGATATTTTATATCTTTGACGGCGAATGTGAACGCAGTATAGCAAACTTATGTATATAGATTTATAACTCAATTTAGCTACCTGGAATTTATAATAATCTGGGGCAAACGCAAGGGCGCAGCAGTTTTTTATATACAGATTGTGAATACCAAATATGTTTAGTTACTTGGGATTTAGAGATATCAACACTTCCGTGATAATTTATAAAGCACCGATATAAATTGCAGCAATACAGAGCTGCGGTTCTTCAGTATGTGATACCCTTAATGGTGAATGTTAACACAGTATAGCCAACTTATATGTATAGATTTATAGTGTATATATATTAATTGAATCAACCATTTATGGAATTACCCTTGTCAGTGATTTAAGACAGCTTCGGTATACATACATAAAAATTAACATTACCGTGCTCCATATATACTCCTTATATATTATTGATAACATCTACAGCAAGACAGGGCTGCGGCTCTCATGTAATTGCTACCCCGGGAATTATAACAGTCATTTCCACCACACTGATAGAAGTGGGCGTATCAAAGTACAGTGAAACCGCACCATCCACTTTATTATAGGGATTAAAGTTAGCGGTATTTACCTAATTTATACAGACGTGTCACAGCACATAGGGACACGCTGAACAAATTACAATATAACGAAACTAGCTACAACGTTTCCTTACGGGTGTTACATCTGACCTATTAGGATATGGTGATACAGATTAGATATCTCTCTAAATAATATACTATGTATGGTTGGAATCGCAACCAGCATAGTAATAAACAGAATTACTGTTTGTGACTGATAAATAAGATAACTAATCCTGGTCTTCAAACTCACAAGTAATCGTTTGCCACACAGGTGAAACGAAAACAGACATCACTCCACACATGCAGTGTCACTAACTACGCCTGGGTCATATATAATAAGTGGATCAAATCTATGATACCCTACTGGACATAAAAAGAGATAATTATATAGATCTGATAATAAAGATCAAGTTTTATACCTTTCTCTTTATAATTACATGGAAAGCCCATATTATAAGTACCCTCCTTACAATTGATCAGCGTTATTACTACTGGTATCTATGACACCTTTCCTATACATGTAAAGGAGGTGATAGCGACCATTATTCCTATATACCATCCTATAATCATTTATGAGTATGACCTATTTATTTATCTTGGTACTATAGTGCACGTAGTACTCAGAGTTTGAATTATGCCCGCATTACTTTGACAGTAGAATATGTAACTATTACGACTGCTAGGTACTCATACTTATTTTTTATAACCCAATGTGGTGACACTTACCTATAATCAGGCCATACTATATTGCGGATATAGTCACCTCTTTGGTTTATTTGTACCTGGAGCACACCAGAGTGTATATTTTAACCTATTTTGTTAGTTGTTTTTTTTTTAATTTAATAAAAGTTATGTTTTATAATATTCGGAATCTACCACCACAAGTCTGGGCATAGAGTGCTTAGGTGCATTCTTTCAGTGGATAACTCTTTATCCACTATCTTTTTTGCATAAATAACTAATGCACAGCACCAACCCACATTTAACAATAATATCAAGCAACAGATAGCACACTTACTCATACGGCGCTACAAGAAAATATATATAATTTGTGGTGCTTGCCACTTTGTTAGTGCCATTGTTAATTTTCTTTTGTGAATAGTTTATAATGTATATTTGAATGAGATTGGCCGATGTCATAAATCATGTGATAATGCATACTCCAATCAAAAGTGGTTTAAAAATTCACTAGTGTGTGGGTTGTTTAGAAGTAATTTAATAAAAGTTATGTTTTATAATATTCGGAATCTACCGCCACAAGTCTGGGCATAGAGTGCTTAGGTGCATTCTTTCAGTGGATAACTCTTTATCCACTATCTTTTTTACATTATAAACTATCACTAACGAATCAAATTGCTTGATACTTGTGTCATCATAACGTGTAAGTGCCATTTGTTACATTGTGTATTATACTTTGAAAGTATATATATGTGAAATTAGTATTAAAGATAAACATTGATGCTGACATTAGGACACACAGTGTAATATTTTAGACAAGGATTGTAAAATTCGAATTGATGTTTTATTCAATATAATCTTAAACTGATAGCTCAAAGGGATAGCCCACCTAACATTAAACTGTCATGATTCAGATACAGCAGGAATTAAAATCACCTCTTTACTGTCATGCTATTTTCAGTGTATTTTTTCCTTCTCTTGAATTTCTTTTTCAGTAAGAAATGTCATCTTATATGCCAGCCCATTTTATAACACCTGTGTAGGGTGGCTTTTAAAAATAGATTGCAATCAGGAGGGGTTAGACAGGTGCAGAGAGAAAACTGGCCCAGCTCTTAATATATCCATTGATTACAAATAAATACACATGATACCCCGATTACATGTTATATTCGCAATTATTCCTGCTCACAATAATACATTTACAATATATACATATAGTGGTATAAATAAACACAGAGATATGACAGACAACATTGTTTAGAACAAAAAATGGAAAAGGGACATGTAAATATGTTTGCAAAAGATATCATATATAACACACACACATATTTATATATATACACACACAAGTATGTGCACATATATTGTACAAATTCTAGCAATAATATTCACTTATGGAAAGGGAAAAAAAGAGATAAAAGCATGACTTCTAGAAATACAAATACACATTATTTATGTGAAAGTATCATATAACAAAGTATAAAAATAACTTTCTATGAGATATTGTTTGTTGAGGTATAAATGTAGCTATTTATTGGACAATAACAGATGAAAAATAAGAGATTATTTTTAGAGAAATCTGCTTGTTCATGGACAGTAATGAAATTGTATAAATGAAGTTGGGAACAACAGCTCATCACACCATACTTGGCGCGCATGTTTTTGACGGTTATTTTGATAAATATGGGGATCGTATGTGGATCCACGGCAGCGATGTCTGGCGAGTGTATTGACGCCGGTGAATGCACTGAGATTGACGCTTTGATAAATATGCCCCATAAAGTCAGTTGTTAAAGGGTCGATAACATCTGTAAACTCTATCTAGAATCCATCATAATAAATAAAGAGGAAACAACAGACCTTACACGTTTTGTGCCCATCCCAGACTTTTGTCAGGCAGTGGATATACCAGACAGAGTGAAAGCTTGCTTCAAGAATTCTTACACATCTTAAAAGCTACCAAAAAGCAATGTTTACTTGAAGGCTTCCTGTTTGTAAGATTCATTTGCTTATATAATTATTTATATTTTGCTACATTACAAAATGAAACAGAAGCTAGTGTACTGTTAAACAAGATTAGAAGGAAAGTGATTTCATTTGGGAAGAAAGAAAGTTGTAAAATATAATTTACTGTAGAGAGAACTTCTTTGCCACTCACTTTTGAATATAGTTATTTTCTTTCTTCGGTAATGATGCGATGTAAAAAGAAGTGTGCAACAAAATGCGTTCATTAGTCTCAGTTTTGTTACAGTTTAGGGCTAGAGTACGAGTGTAGCGCTAATAATTGCTCCCGCTCGCGTGTTAACTCAGCTAGAAATAAACTAGAAGTAAGCTTTTTGCTTGCATCGGGTAGAAAGTAAAAAGTTTTCGCACGAGCATTAACTTGACAAGCGCAAAAAGCCAAACTTCAAATATCTTGACTGCATTAACGTATTCCCTCATAGATTTGTCACAAGTGGAAGAAAACCTAACATCCAGCAAATTGCGCAAACCCGATCACTAATCCAACATGAAATATTAATATTTCACATTGCAATGTTCTTCACGTAGCAGAATATGTTCTATTTATTCAGAAATAAATATTTCTATATACTGTATCTGATGTGTTTTTTTCGGTAAAAATAAATAAATATATATATACCTATATATCTATTTATAAATACAAAGAACATATTCCTCTATGTGAAGAACATTGTAATGAGAAATATGTACAGAACAAACACTTTATTAAATATGAATATTGCATAAATATGATTTTTCATGGTTGCAGCTACTTGACTGCAAAGGGCTCCAATATATATATTTGTCTATATGTGTGTACAAATGTATTTATGTGTTTATATGTGTATATATGTCTGTAAATACATAAATACACATATAAATACATATGTACAAACATATATATATATTTATCTATATGTGTGTACAAATGTATTTACAGTATGTGTTTATATGTGTATATATGTCTGAAAATACATAAATACACATATAAATACATAAATACATATGTACAAACACACACACACACACATACTGTATCTATATATATTTGTTTATATGTGTGTACAAATGTATTTACAGTATGTGTTTATATGTGTATATATGTCTGTAAATACATAAATACACATATAAATACATAAATACATATGTACAAACACACACACACATACTGTATATATATATTTGTCTATATGTGTGTACAAATGTATTTACAGTATGTGTTTATATGTGTATATATGTCTGTAAATACATAAATACACATATAAATACATAAATACATATGTACAAACACACACACACATACTGTATATATATATATATATATATATATATATACACAACAACAACAACATGCAAAACAGTTAGCTCGGAACTCGTAATTTAGCCCATTGTGTACTAACAAAAAATCAAACATACATCCTTAGTTTAAACGAGACAGTATACTGAAGAATCATCTTCCCTTGTGTTTCCATTTATGTATTTTATGTGCTGGATTGAATTACAAAATAGCTAATTTACCCTTGTTTTGTCATTTGGTATAGATGCTTTTGCTTTTTGAAACTGCCATCTATACTGGCAGTTTCAATACTGCAGTAATGGGTATGGTACAGCTATGTAGCCAAGAATACGAAATTAAAGCTAAAGGAGCAATTTCAATATAAAACCATAGTTTAAAAGTAAGTGAAGAACTCCACTATTTGAAGTTAGCTTAGCGCACGTTTGGCTTAGTGCTCAAGCTTTTCAGTGTGCCCCATAGAAGTCTATTATATGAGGGTTTTAGTGGCGCACGCTATCCCATATGCAGATGTTAGCCCTAGACTTTAGTTTGAATGTTAATATTGTACGTTGAACTTGTAATATGAGCGCAAAAAAAAAAAGCTCAAATCCAGAGATTTGTGTATTGCGCTTTTACACGAATAAAGGCGGTGCAGAAACAATCTAAAAGATACTGCCTGCAGCAGCATTTAGCTAATAGCTAAATCCTGCCCACGCCTAGAAGCCACCAATCACCAGCTATTGCCCAGTAATACATTGCTACTCTTAAGCATACATAGGTATGCTTTTCAACAAAGGACACCACATGAATAAAGTAAATTTGATAACAGAAATGTCCCTGAAAATTGCATGCACTGAACTATGAAGGTTTACTTTTTAAATTGAAACTAAAACAGATGTATCAGTTGTGTCATTCATACTAATAATTATTGGCTGATAGGTACATCCTGCTAATGCTCATTGGCTAACGGATACTTCCAGCTTATGTTCATTGGCTGATGAAAAATTCATAATAGTAATTCCTGCTAATATTACTAATCCTCAATGTTTGACAGATCCCCCGTTCTAATACTTATAATTAAATGCTGCTCATTCTTATTAATGATTAAAAAAAATAGTGAGTACAATATCCATTGAAATAAATTTTTTTCCAGAAACCTCAATCATTTCTGCATCATACAAATGCCCATTTATTTTGTTATGATTATTATCCATACCTATTTCAGTAGTGTACCCATATAGGCCTAGATTACAAGTGGCGCTCTAATAATAGTGTGGGATTAAAAAGCACTATTGCTGGGCCGTGCTAAAATTAGCGTGCAACTTGATATTACAAGTCCATGGTAAATTCCTTTTACTAGAAAAGGGTTAGAGCGGTTGACATTGCTCTAGCACCGCCTGTACTATACCAAGCTAAATAGCGCTGGTATTACAAATTGAAAGTTTTATTTTTAAAAAGGTTTACACACACACACATATATATATATATATATATATATATATATATATACAATATCTATCCATCTATGTATCTATCTATCTATCTATCTACTCATATAAAT
>NC_069509.1:154175418-154212918 GCF_027579735.1 Bombina bombina
GTGTTAAAGAGAAACAATGTAGGGGTCTTAAACAATGCCTGGGATAAGCATAAGGCTATCATAGTATCCTACAAATTAAAGGGACAGTCAAGTATAAATTAAACTTTCATTATTCAGATAGGACTTCAACTTTCCAATTTACTTTTATCATCAAATTTGCTTTTTTCTCTTGGTATTTTTAGTTTAAGCTAAACATAGGTAGGCTCATATGCTAATTTCTAAGACTTTGAGGGCTGCCTCTTATCACATGCTTTTTAAATCTCTTTTCAACACAAAGAGACAGAAAGTACACGTGGGCTATATAGATAACACTGTGTTCAGGCACAGAGGGTTATTTAAGATCTAGCACAAAACAATGCTAAATGCAAGACAATAGAAAATAAACAGTCACAGTCATGTGATCAGGGGGCTGGAAGAAGGTTCCTAGATACAAGGTAATCACAGAGGTAAAAAGTACATTAATATAACTGTGTTGGTTATGCAAAACTGGGGAATGGGTAATGAAGTGATGATCTATTTTTTAAAACAATAACAATTATATGGTAGACTGTTCCTTTAACTAAAAGGACAGTAACGTTGGGGTCGTGTCCGAACAGCGATCCTAAACGGTCCCACTATACCAGAGCTCCTTTTGATTACTAGATAATCCGCCAGTTTTCTGAGGTATCACACTGCACAACAATATCATCTGCCATCTAAGTTGGTATTCTGCTCAGGAGAGGTTTATATATCAAAGTTCTTGCTGTATTCTTGAACCCGGAGCTCGGCATCGGACGAAGAAGGCCTAAAGCGGCAGCTTGCACATAGGCAACACTACCCCCCTTGGCTCGCCAAGGTGTTCTACCTAGGCTGAACCTGTCACCCTTGCAACACTATTCTAATTCTGACTAAGCATATACAGAGGACTTTGAGAGGCACCCAGAAAAGAAAATAGCAAGAAAATGGCGGCCATGAGAGAAATTGACACATTACATATATCAACCTGCAGTTCTCAAAATTTGAGAGGCTTATGGAGGCTCTTCTCGAGAGAGCCCCATTCGATACCCTGATGCACAATCAATACTGTGCCTGTGTCGGTGGTGGAAGCTATGGATACAGACACCCAGATTGGCGCCAATATAACTGTGTACACAGCTTTAAAGAACAATCTGCGACAGGGGCCTATGCCATCTACCATAGTTATTACAAGGACCCAAGCAATTTACCTCACCTGGGAATCCCCATCAGGTCTGACCAATCCACCTGGCAGCTCTAAAGGCTCATTTATGAAGTATGCACAGAGCGGCGATCATTATAAGGATACACTGATATTGGGACCTGCCAAGATACTATACCATTCTTTAAATGCAGACCGGAACATGGAGCAGGAACTGTTCTTGAGGGGGCTTGTGGGGGACCCCCAGATGGACAAGACTGCTAAACCTTCTGCATAACACCGCCCTCAAGGCTAATCATTGTGAGGTACCTAAGGTAAAATTCAGACACCCAGAGAGATCACAAAACACTGCATGGCTCACAGTCCCCGCGGTTCCACAGCAGGCTGAAGCACATAACTGCTACATGACTAAAATGACTCGGCAAGCCGATCCTCCACCAAAAGCTCTGCAGATTTCCCCAAAGACTAATAACTATGGACAAAAATATATAGGGGGTTGATATTTGCTGTATGAACTCTTCACTACCGTTAGTATAACCCTACTTGGATGATGGGGGTAAAAGAATAGCTTTAATGAAGCACACAGTTTTGAATTCAGTTAAACTTACCCTTTGTTAACATTATTTACACTTCCTTAGCAGTTTGTATTCTAATATATAATATATTGAGGCAAAAGAACCTATGCCACATTAGGCTATCAAACACTTGATTCTCCCCAGGCGGCCTGTGGCCCGGGGCGCTGTCAGGAGGATAGTATATTTTAACTCTTAAAGGGACGTAATACTCATATGCTAAATCACTTGAAACTGATGCAGTATAACTGTAAAAAGCTGACAGGAAAATATCACCTGAGCATCTCTATGTAAAAAAGGAAGATATTTTACCTCACAATTTCCTCAGCTCACCAGAGTAAGTTCTGTGTAAAAGTTATACTCAGCTGCAGCCCAGCTGCAGGAAAAAAAAAAAAGAAGAAGAAATGAACAGCAGCCAATCAGCATCAATAGTGCTGAGGTCATGAACTCTTTTACTGTGATCTCATGATATTTCACTTAACTCTCATGAGATTTCATAGTAAACTTCCTTAAACTGAATAGGGAAATAACATCAGTGTGCACGAAAGCTCCCTTAGCTGTCTCAGGACAGACATACTGATATGCTGCTTAGAAGTCCTTTACAATGGGATGTGGCTACTGAGGAACTTTTGAGGTAAAATATCTTTATTTTTTACATAGAGATGTTCAGGTGATATTTTCTAGTCAGCTTTTTACGGCTATGTTGCATCACTTTCAAGTGTTTCAACATTTGGGTATCATGGCCCTTTAAGAATTAGGTAGCTAAGCTGGCTTGAAACTCATCAACGGTTCTATACACTACCGTTTATATACAGAAACTCAGCCTCTCCCTTAATCATTTGATACTAATGCTGCTTCAATAGAAGATCCTAGTTAATTTCAAACAGTTGAGGATATTGATCATATATATATATATATATACACCACCTAATCATAGACAGTATACTCCAACTATTGGCTTGACATCTTACAGCTCTTTTCCTTTTTTTAAATAACTATAATGCCATTTATAATACCTAAAGGTGCAAGGAGACATACGACCATATCCTGCAATATTAACTGAGGGTTTAGTTTAGGAGGCCTATTTATTAAAGGTCTTGCGGACCTGATCCGACAGTGCGGATCAGGTCCGCAAGACCTCGCTGAATGCGGAGAGCAATACGCTCTCCGTATTCAGCATTGCACCAGCAGCTCACAAGAGCTGTTGGTGCAACGCTGCCCCCTGCAGACTCGCAGCCAATCGGCCGCCAGCAGGGAGGTGTCAATCAACCCGATCGGACTCGATCGGGTTGAATTGCGGAGATTCCTGTCCGCCTGCTCAGAGCAGGTGGACAGTGTTATGGTGCAGGCTCGTCAGAAACACGGCCCTCAAGCTCGATATGGAGCTTGATAGATAGGCCCCTAGGTCTTTAACCTATATACTTTAAGATTTATTGTATTCAGTTCACATAGTTGTGTTATTTTTATTATGTTTTATTTCCATATAACCCCACTGTCACCTTTACGGTATTATTTAGGATCCAAGAGAGGTCCATTATATCACAATTGGGGCTAAGAATGAGGTAAACTGTACCATAACTATAATTTCAAATACTCGTTTCCAAGCACACATCAGACAGGAGAACTCCTTTTACATCCTGTTGCATCTATGCTTTCTCCCTTGCCCCACATTATGTTTCTCTCAATCCCCCTTTTATGTAGCCCAGTTTTCCACCTATAAGAAGTTACACTAGGCGGAGTGCTACAAAGATAAGGTGTAAGGCACTAATTCCATATAAACTAGACTCTGCTCTTTGATATATAATTGTTAAATGTTACTATAAGTTATGTGAATGCTGTGCAATGAAAACTATTATAGGCGCTTTTTTTTGTAAGAAATTTTTATGTAACAAATATGATGCACACCATGCACATTTTAACCCTGCTGTGTAACCTCAGTTTATTTCAATAAAGCTTTTTTTGAAAACTAAAAAAAAAAGACAGTGACGTCAAATTAAACTATAAGGGGTCGATTTATAAAGGGCCGAATGGCCCCTCATGCCGCTGTTTCCGCACGAGCCTTCAGGCTTGCCGGAAACAGCATTTATGAAGCAGCGGTCTTAAGACTGCTGCTCCTTAACTGGTCCGCTGCCTCTGAGGCTGCGGACATCAATCTGCCCGATCCTATACGATTGGGTTAATTGACCCCCCCTGCCGCGAATCTGCAGGAGGCGGCATTGCACAAGCAGATCACCAGAACTGCTTGTGCAATGTTAAATGCTGACAGTGTATGCTGTCGGCATTCAGTGATGTCTGGTGGTGTCCGCCAGACATTGGTAAATCGGCCCCTATGAATTTAGACAGAGCTTACAATTTACAAAAAATCAAAAATCAAATTTGCTGCTGTTATCAAGTTTGCTTTGTTCTATTCATATTTATTGAACATTGCTGCAAACACTGTGCACGCTCCTGAGCTTCTATGAGCCTGCCTAGGTTTATTCTTCAACTAAGGATACAAAAGAATGAAACAAAATTCATAATAGAAGTAAATTGAATAGATTTTTTTTTTTTAAATTGCATACTTCGTCAAAACCATGAAAGTTTAGTTTTGAATTTACTGTCCCTTTAAGCTTAACCTTTATCTGATGTCAAAATCTATGGCCTAGATTTGGAGTTTTGTCGGTAACGACCCGAAAAACTAACGCCGGCTTTTTTCTGGCCGCACCATAAAAATAACTCTGGTATCGAGAGTCCACATAAAGGCTGCGTTAGGCTCCAAAAAAGGAGCGTAGAGCATTTTTAACGCAGCTTCAACTCTCGATACCAGAGTTGCTTACGGACGCGGCCAGCCTCAAAAACGTGCTCGTGCACGATTCCCCCATAGGAAACAATGGGGCTGTTTGAGCTGAAAAAAAACCTAACACCTGCAAAAAAGCCGCGTTCAGCTCCTAACGCAGCCCCATAGTTTGCTATGCGGTAACCCTTCCTACGTCTGCACTTAACACTCTAACATGTACCCCGAGTCTAAACACCCCTAACCTTACACTTATTAACCCCTAATCTGCCGCCCCCGCTATCGCTGACCCCTGAATATTATTATTAACCCCTAATCTTCCGCTCCGTAAACCTCCGCTACTTACATTATCCCTATGTACCCCTAATCTGCTGCCCCTAACACCGCCGACCCCTATATTATATTTATTAACCCCTAATCTGCCCCCCACAACGTCGCCTCCACCTGCCTACACTTATTAACCCCTAATCTGCCGACCGGACCTGAGCGCTACTATAATAAAGTTATTAACCCCTAATCCGCCTCACTAACCCTATCATAAATAGTATTAACCCCTAATCTGCCCTCCCTAACATCGCCGACACCTAACTTCAATTATTAACCCCTAATCTGCCGACCGAATCTCGCCGCTATTCTAATAAATGTATTAACCCCTAAAGCTAAGTCTAACCCTAATACTAACACCCCCCTAAGTTAAATATAATTTAAATCTAACGAAATTAATTAACTCTTATTAAATAAATTATTCCAATTTAAAGCTAAATACTTACCTGTAAAATAAATCCTAATATAGCTACAATATAAATTATAATTATATTATAGCTATTTTAGGATTTATATTTATTTTACAGGTAACTTTGTATTTATTTTAACCAGGTACAATAGCTATTAAATAGTTAAGAACTATTTAATAGCTAAAATAGTTAAAATAATTACAAATTTACCTGTAAAAGAAATCCTAACCTAAGTTACAAATAAACCTAACACTAGACTATCAATAAATTAATTAAATAAACTACCTACAATTACCTACAATTAACCTAACACTACACTATCAATAAATTAATTAAATACAATTGCTACAAAGAAATACAATTAAATAAACTAGCTAAAGTGCAAAAAATAAAAAAGAACTAAGTTACAAAAAATAAAAAAATATTTACAAACATAAGAAAAATATTACAACAATTTTAAACTAATTACACCTACTCTAAGCCCCCTAATAAAATAACAAAGCCCCCCAAAATAAAAAAATGCCCTACCCTATTCTAAATTACTAAAGTTCAAAGCTCTTTTACCTTACCAGCCCTGAACAGGGCCCTTTGCGGGGCATGCCCCAAGAAATTCAGCTCTTTTGCATGTAAAAAAAAACATACAATACCCCCCCCCAACATTGCAACCCACCACCCACATACCCCTAATCTAACCCAAACCCCCCTTAAATAAACCTAACACTAAGCCCCTGAAGATCATCCTACCTTATCTTCACCCTGCCAGGTTCACCGATCCGTCCTGAAGAGCTCCTCCGATGTCCTGATCCAAGCCCAAGCGGGGGGCTGAAGAGGTCCATGATCCGGCTGAAGTCTTCATCCAAGCGGGCCAGAAGAGGTCTTCCATCCGATTGAAGTCTTCATCCAAGCGGCATCCATCCGGAGCGAAGCGGCAGCATCCTGAAGACCTCCACCGCGGAACATCCATCCTGGCCGACGACTGAACGACGAATGACGGTTCCTTTAAATTACGTCATCCAAGATGGCGTCCCTCGAATTCCGATTGGCTGATAGGATTCTATCAGCCAATCGGAATTAAGGTAGGAATATTCTGATTGGCTGATGGAATCAGCCAATCAGAATCAAGTTCAATCCGATTGGCTGATCCGATCAGCCAATCAGATTGAGCTCGCATTCTATTGGCTGTTCCGATCAGCCAATAGAATGCAAGCTCAATCTGATTGGCTGATTGGATCAGCCAATCGGATTTAACTTGATTCTGATTGGCTGATTCCATCAGCCAATCAGAATATTCCTACCTTAATTCCGATTGGCTGATAGAATCCTATCAGCCAATCGGAATTCGAGGGACGCCATCTTGGATGACGTCATTTAAAGGAACCGTCATTCGTCGTTCAGTCGTCGGCCAGGATGGATGTTCCGCGGTGGAGGTCTTCAGGATGCTGCCGCTTCGCTCCGGATGGATGCTGCTTGGATGAAGACTTCAATCGGATGGAAGACCTCTTCTGGCCCGCTTATTTTTTGTAACTTAGTTCTTTTTTTTGCACTTAAGCTAGTTTATTTAATTGTATTTCTTTGTAGCAATTGTATTTAATTAATTTATTGATAGTGTAGTGTTAGGTTAATTGTAGGTAATTGTAGGTAGTTTATTTAATTAATTTATTAATAGTCTAGTGTTAGGTTTATTTGTAACTTAGGTTAGGATTTCTTTTACAGGTAAATTTGTAATTATTTTAACTATTTTAGCTATTAAATAGTTCTTAACTATTTAATAGCTATTGTACCTGGTTAAAATAAATACAAAGTTACCTGTAAAATAAATATAAATCCTAAAATAGCTATAATATAATTATAATTTATATTGTAGCTATATTAGGATTTATTTTACAGGTAAGTATTTAGCTTTAAATTGGAATAATTTATTTAATAAGAGTTAATTAATTTCGTTAGATTTAAATTATATTTAACTTAGGGGGGTGTTAGTATTAGGGTTAGACTTAGCTTTAGGGGTTAATACATTTATTAGAATAGCGGCGAGATTCGGTCGGCAGATTAGGGGTTAATAATTGAAGTTAGGTGTCGGCGATGTTAGGGAGGGCAGATTAGGGGTTAATACTATTTATGATAGGGTTAGTGAGGCGGATTAGGGGTTAATAACTTTATTATAGTAGCGCTCAGGTCCGGTCGGCAGATTAGGGGTTAATAATTGAAGTTAGGTGTCGGCGATGTTAGGTAGGACAGATTAGGGGTTAATACTATTTATGATAGGGTTAGTGAGGCGGATTAGGGGTTAATAACTTTATTATAGTAGCGCTCAGGTCCGGTCGGCAGATTAGGGGTTAATAAGTGTAGGCAGGTGGAGGCGACGTTGTGGGGGGCAGATTAGGGGTTAATAAATATAATATAGGGGTCGGCGGTGTTAGGGGCAGCAGATTAGGGGTACATAAGGATAACGTAGGTGGCGGCGCTTTGCGGTCAGCAGATTAGGGGTTAATAAGTGTAGGCAGGTGGAGGCGACGTTGAGGGGGGCAGATTAGGGGTTAATAAATATAATACAGGGGTCGGCGGTGTTAGTGGCAGCAGATTAGGGTTACATAAGGATAACGTAGGTGGCGGTCGGCAGATTAGGGGTTAAAAAAATTTTTTCGAGTGTCGGCGATGTGGGGGGACCTCGGTTTAGGAGTACATAGGTAGTTTATGGGTGTTAGTGTACTTTAGAGTACAGTAGTTAAGAGCTTTAGAAACCGGCGTTAGCCCAGAAAGCTCTTAACTACTGACTTTTTTCCTGCGGCTGGAGTTTTGTCGTTAGAGCTCTAACGCTCACTTCAGAAACGACTCTAAATACCGGAGTTAGAAAAATCCCATTGAAAAGATAGGATACGCAATTTACGTAAGGGGATCTGCGGTATGGAAAAGTCGCGGCTGGAAAGTGAGCGTTAGACCCTATTTTGAGTGACTCCAAATACCGGCGGTAGCCTAAAACCAGCGTTAGGAGCCTCTAACGCTGGTTTTCACGGCTAACGCCAAACTCTAAATCTAGGCCTATGTTTCTATGTCTTATAAAAATATGAATCTATATCTGCATAATATTATTATTGTTTTACATTATGTACTATATATAATTAATAACATTACAAGCATTTGTGACCGTATCCATTTTTATTAAGCTTTATACTAGAAAATGATTTGAGAAGTGTTTGTTTTCCTTTATTGTAAACACAATTTATGCACAGTGTGTGCCTTTGTCTGTGTGGCAAGCAGTTAAATATTCTTAGTTCAAAATGTTGAAAGTGAGCCAGGATTAAATGACAAGCCTGTGTCTCTGCTTAATAGGGTAATATTTACAGTGGCACGCAGCCTGGAAAACCAGTTGATGAGAATTATTAGCACAAAGTACGTGTGACTGCTTACTACATCCCCAAAAACAAATACACGTTCAGGATTTAAAAATACAATCAAGCTGTGTTTAGCTGCGGTTAAAGTCCAATTTATGTGTAGTTACCATAGTCTCATTCCCTGATGTGTTTTTTTTTTATATATAGCCATAGAGGCACGTAATTGTATGACTACCCCTCTATAAAAACAATAGGCACCGGTGTTTATAGATGGGATCTGCAAATTTTAGTGACAGTTTTACAACAAATTTGCAGACCTAGATCCCTTCCATCATAATTAACCCTAACCACAACTACACCCCAAGGCAGTAAGCAATTACACGTAAGGGATCATTCAAATCCATATTTTCTTGTGTATCAAACCACAACGTTCATTTTTTGGGGAATGGATTCCTCACTATTAATCATCCTTATTACCCATCGGGATTGGATAATCATGTTATTAACTAATTACAATAGTGGTCAGCTGAACTTTGACCTGAACTTTTTTTTTTCTAATTACTACTCCCAGGTGGTGACTAGGGATGGGCAAATGTTTCGCAAAATTCGAAAAATCAAACAAATTTTAACACATCGTTTCGAATGTTTGTACAGCATTCTAACATTTGTTTAATGTAATAGTATTTCTAATGCTTTCTTTAAATGTAATATTCGATTATAATTTTTATAATAATTTGATTAAAAATATGGAATATTGGAACTCCAAAAATTTTAATCAATATATTTGTAATAGTATTTCTAATGCTCTTTTTAAAGCTAATATTCAAATTATGCAATATTTGAAATAGAAACATTCACATTGATATATTTGCATCTATTATGTATCAATTTACTACATTCCCTACCACATGAACTATTGAACTTCTGAATAGTATTTCTTAAATCGAATGCAACATTCAAAATTTAGAATGTGGATATTCGATCTAACTATAAACATTCAAAAACATAAGTAACATTCGAAAATCCGAAATAACATTTAATTATCGAATTTTAATGGATTTTCATTCTTATCGACATTCGATTGTCCAAAACGACTACAGGACTATTCGCTCTACCAAGCCAATTACACTTTCAGCACATTCGCTCATCCCTGGCGGTGACCCATCAAACAAGTTACTTAGCTGTTTGTTCGTGGTTAAGAGCTTCTCTCTCTGGGTATATTAGTATGACCCTGAGAAAAGTCTCAATAAGGGTGATGGGGGAAACCAGATGTGGTCTCCTAGAGGGATATAACTACACCTCACTGACAAGGCCCACAGAAGGCTGAAATGATTGTCTGGAGTTTCCTGAGGTTTCTTTTTATGCGGGATCAGACAAATATACGTCTGAAAAGTTATTTATGTGAAAAGCACAATTGGGCTAAAAGAGGCAGCTGCCAGGGGGTGACCTGCCAAAGAGCAAGCTACTGAGCTGCTGTTCATTCCAGGTTGATCTCTGGGAGATTGTGACACTGTACAATTCCTGTGGGCTTTTTGGACAGTGCAGTTAGGGTATATTTTAGTGAGAAGGTTATTGTTAGGTTTATGTGGGGTGAGTACAGTTATTTTTAATTGGCTAATAGCAACTTGCATAGACCCTGGCCTGTTTTTATAGAGAGAATTCACAAGTGTGTCTATTTCTAGTTAATAAAGATATCACAGTTGTGTTTGTCCTGCAGTATATATAGAGTCTGCGAGATGCCAGGAGTGTGCCTGCTCTACAATGTTTATATGTATCTTTATTTGTATAGACTGATACACGCTCCTTACAATAATTATATTGCAAATATAAGGGACTGTCCTGCAATGCCTACAATCTACTGATGTGTAGGGAACAGTTACAAAAATATAACAATGGTTTGATTAGTGCATTTGCAAGCGGGAATGGAAGTGTAGGGCTGAATTTTAGCCTGTAATGGTTTAAGGGTTAAAGACCTTAGGTTTTGGAGTGAATGTGTGCACGGAGTTAGGGTCTGCAACATTGTCTGGGGGAGGGTTTTAAAGGGACACTGAACTAAAAATAAAACTTTGCATAATCGAAAACAATGTTGTGAAACAATCACCTTTTCAATATATTATTGTTTTTAAATGTTTACTCTTTTTCCAAAATCTTCTTTTAATTTTTTTTATATTTCCAAACCCACTCTGTAAGTACCGTTTGCAGTTGTCCAATCCAGGCTGACAACCCAGGTTGGAATATGGCGGCACTTAGCCTCGATGCGCATGTGCAAGCTTGTGCAACGTCATTGTACACGTCACTCGTTTGATTTCTGTCTTGAAGGTAGTAGACCAGTGTTCTATCTAATGATGGATGTCGGCATCAGTGCGGCAATATGCGCATGCGCATGAAATGATCCGATTATGAAATTGTCAGGTAATTAAATTTATAAACTCACCATGAGATTGGAAATTCATTTATAACATGTATGGCCGGATTAAGTAACGTCATGACGAAAATATAAAATTGGATTTTATAACGAAATGCTGCATCGTTGGAGTATAAAAGAAGGTAAATTAGGTTGTATTTTTGTATGTGATATAAAATCTGTCGTCGGTTTGTAAACAAAACAAAAAGAGTTAGTAATCCTTTAACTAAATGTTATAAGAAGACTCCAGAAGTTTCTGGCCCTCTTTCTGCTGCTGGACGTCATAGAGATTCTCCCTCCTTCCCACCCTGTTTAAGGCAATTAGTTAGAACGTTATGCAATTAGTCTAAAATCCCTGGTTCTGGACAGGGTTAGCCGACCTACAGTTTTGGGTAAGTCTAGGGCTTGTAATTTAGTCAGCTCCCCCTGGTTGCAGCATGTTGTTCGACTAGCTGGACCGGGGCCCCTATGGTTGGAGCAATGTTGCACCCTAATGAAGGCGGACGGTCTTGGCCCAGGCTATAGACAGAGAGCGGGGAGGAGTGAAGACCATTGCGGGGGGAGTAACGTCCCTAGCCGCATGCCTGAGGAAGCTCCTCCTGGCTTGCAGTGGGCCGAACAGCTTGAGTAATTCCTTCTGTCTGCTAGGGCGTTGTAGCCGGGCTCCACTTTGTGTCAGTTTGCCTGGGCCTGCTACCTGCTTCATATGGGTTAGGTAGGATTCAATTGCCGCCCCTATATATATATATTTATATGTGCATAAAGTCACAGATAGCACACAATGCGAAAAGCTTGAGCAACCAAAAATAGCATAAGTTTAAGTCATCATTTTTTTAAATAAATAACATTAGATCTATTATTATACTTATCTAGTTATCTTCGTCTCGCTCTCTCCCTCCGCCCGCCATTTTGTTCCACTTTTTGTAATTTGATTGACACTTAACACAACTAATAATCGTCATTACCCCGTGGCGTCCAGCCCCTTTTCTCAAACGTAATTTTTTCTTTGTGCGCATGCGTATTTTCTATGCGCATGCGTAAAACAAACAGCTGGATATCGAAGCGCTGCACGTACTCTATTGACTCGGACTAGTTAGATTACTACGATCGCTATCGCAATGAGGTTCACAAACGCATGCGCAAATCAGTCACTGAAAGTTAAACGCATGCGCACAAGATTAAGACACCGTGAACGAGCATTGCTAAACGTCATAGAGCAGGTGGGACCGCTCTAGACGTTATGAGGAAGGAAACAGGGAAGTAATGGATGGGAGGAGCTGAAAGCACAAACAGAGATAAGTAAAAAAACTTGCATATAATCGTAGATTTTCAATTTTTTAATAAAAAAAACAATGCGATTTTGCTAATACAGCTAGGATGAATAAATATTTATTAATAACAACAGGAAAATTTACATTCACTTTAAGTGGAGTGCCTTTAAATAAATTACCTATACGGTCTTACCTCCATCTGTTGTCATGTCTTAATTTATTCGATTAAGGTTTAAATTAGGTGGGATTAAATTACTCTCACAACAATAGGTAATTTAATTCCTTTTGTTTTCAAGTGCTTAAAATAAGTCATTTCACAAGAGATATTGGAATGCTTGTTAGAGTTTATATTTTTTCAGCTTTTATATATTGTGTATTTATACAAAAGTCTTAACAATTTTTTTTTTAAATCTCTCAGGACCTGCATGACCTAACAGTAAGTCAGAGGCAACTCTAAAGTGAATGGGACTCTACACCAGTAATGTATTTAGGGGGTTGCTAGGCTACAATGAAACTCCATTTATAGCAGAAAGGTCCCATGAAACACATTAGGCCATGACAACTCTGACTGCTGGTGTGGGACATTGTTCAGAACATAGTAACCACCCTGTGGAGTAGTTTATGGACATAAGCCTTACAGAACTTGCTGGAGCCTTGTTTAGAGGAAAAGTGGCCCTGGGGCGTGAGATAGACTAGGGGGACGATTTATTAAAGTGTGGACAGACATGATACAATGTAGCGTATCATGTCTGCCGCACATCGATAAATGCAGGCAGCATACGCTGTCGGCATTTATCATTGCACAAGCACATGATTGGCCGCAAGCAGGGGATGTCAATCAGCCCGATTGTATAGGATTGATGTCCGCCGCCTCAGAGCAGGCAGACAAGTTATGGAACAGCGGTCTTTAGACCGCTGCTTCATAACTGCTGTTTCCGCCCAGCCTGAAGGAAACAGGGGCATGATAATTCGGCCCCCATGACTGGAGATCCAGGGTAACATTACCAAGTACTGTGGTGTCTTTGCCATATCATATATCACTACTGCACATAGATTTCTTTTTGCACCCTGCATTCTATTGTATTACAAGATATATAGTTATTGATGAGTGCTATGTATTTTACAGTCTGGCCTGAATTCCAATCCATCAGAATTTTTTATAGCAGCATAAGGGATTTTGTTTAATTTTCTAAACCAGTCAAACAGAACTTCCTAAAACATGGGAACCACAAATCATTATTTTAAAAGCTTTAAAGGGATACTAAACCCAAATGTTTTCTTTCATGATTCAGTTAGAGCATGCAGTTCTAATTTGCTCCTGTTATCAAATTTTCTTCGTTCTCTTGGTATCTTTATTTGAAAAGCAAGAATGTAAGCTTAGGAGCTGGTCCATTTTTGGTTCAGACCTGGGTAGCACTGGCTGATTGGTGGCTGCTTTTCAAATAAAGATAACAAGAGAACGTAGACAAATTGATAATAGGAGTAAATTAGACAGTTGCTTAAAATTGCCTGCTCTATCTGAATTATGAAAGAAAAAAAATTGTGTTTAGTATCCCTTTAAAGGGACATCAAACCCATTTTTTTTTCTTTTATGATAGAGAAAGCAATTTTACATAGGGAATGCAATTTTAAACAACGTTCCAATTTACTTCCATTATCTAATTTGCTTCATTTTCTTTGTATCCTTTGTTGGAGATGTAGCAATGCACTACTGGGAGCTAACTGAACATATTGGGTGAGCCAATAACATGAGACATATATATGCAGCCGCCAATCTGTAGCTCATGAGTCTACCTTGGTATCTTTTTCAACAAAGGATACCAAGAGAACAAAACAAATTAAATAATAAAAGTAAATTGCTCTCTGGTCTAACTAAGAAGTCTTGTCAGTACTGAGAAGTCACTCAAAGAATTTAGCTGTTTATCTCTCACTAGTCAGGGTTCTGCATGTGAGGGAGAGACACCTACATAATAAAAGTGATGTCACAGCTGGAACCTTTCTTGTTCACTGCTGGCGCTCAGCACTTTAGGGTCACACGTGCATACTATTTTATCATCAACATCTGTTTAATCAAGTAATATCCTTTACAGAGGCATCTAATACCAGTGGGAAGTGCCAGAGTGTGCAGGAAATGAGTTATGATTCATACAGCTCTCTTGAACATTAACTACTATTAGAGGAATATGCAGTTACAGACTTTAGGCCAGCGGCGGAACTACCAGGTGCAGCAGGTGCAATGGCACCTGGGCCCAAGTACTGGGGGCCCATAGCAACCAAACTATAATCCTAATGCAGGGGAGCCTTTTATTAGTACAGTCTATATTATCAATCTATCTATCTATCTATCTATCTATCTATCTATCTATCTATCTATATGTCTATCTATCCTCAAAATCATTATACAGAGCAGCATGTGTATTTTTACTATTTCTTACCTCTAAGTTACCTTTGGGGGCCCAAAAACATTTTTTACAGCATGGCCCTTTGTTGAGTAGGTCAGCTACTGCTTTAGAGGCCCATTTATCAAGCTCCGGATGGCCCGTTGCTCCATAACCGCTGCTCCATAACCCTGTCCGTCTGCTCTGATGAGGCGGACAGGAATCGCCACAATTCAACCCGATCGAGTACGATCTGGTTGATTGACACCTCCCTGCTGGCGGCCCATTGGTCGCGAGTCTGCAGGGGGCGACATTGCACCAGCAGCACTTGTGAGCTGCTGGTGCAATGCTGAATACGGAGAGCGTATTGCTCTCCGCATTCAGCGATGTCTGTCGGACCTGATCCACACTGTCGGATCAGGTCCGACAGACATTTGGTAAATCGGCCTCATTGACTCAATGGGGCCTTTTTATTATGGTGCGAGCGGACATGATCCGATATTGCATACGCTGTCGGTATTTATCATTGCAAATAGTCATACATCCAAAGCACTCCAGCCACCAGAAGAAATCTTTGTTTAAAAGACCTTTATTTTCATTAGTTGGGTCCAAAAGTTTACAGGAACAACATTTCGAACCTACAATAGGCTCTTAGTCATGTACCATGTACCTTAGTCATGCCTATTGTAGGTTCGAAATGTTGTTCCTGTAAACTTTTGGAGCCAACTAATGAAAATAAAGGTCTTTTAAACAAAGATTTCGTCTGGTGGCTGGAGTGCTTTGGATATATGACTATTTGGATTGGCAAGATTTGGCAAATCTTACTCCGTACCCCACAAACAAGTGTGCTGTTCTCCTTCCCTTTTGGCATTTATCATTGCATCAGCAGTTCTGGTGAACTGCTGGTGCAATGCCTCCCCCTGCAGATTTGCGGCCAATCGGCCACTAGCAGCAGTGCACTAACACCCATAAACTACCTATTAACCCCTAAACCGAGGCCCTTCCGCATCGCAAACACTAAAATAAAATTATTAACCCTTAATCTGCCGCTCCGGACATCGCCGCCACTATAATAAACATTACAAACACTAGTTAAATATTATTAACCCCTAATCTGCTGCCCCTAACGTCGCCGCCACCTATCTACATTTATTAACCCCTAATCTGCCGCCCCCAACATACTAAATTTAGTAACCCCTAAACCTAAGTCTAACCCTAACACCCCATAACTTAAATATAATTAAAATAAATCTAAATAAAACCTACTATTAATAACTAACGGCTAGATTATGAGTTTTGCTTTTTCACTACCGCTGGTATTACAAGTCTTGCAGGTTTAGGGGCACCGCACACTTTTTTGGCCGCAACGCAACGTAATTACCGCAGCTTTCAAAAAGTCCTTTTTCAATTGGACTTCCATAGCGCCGGTATTACGAGTCTGCCTGGGAGGCTAAAAAGTGAGCGGTACACCCTATACCGCCAAGATCGATACCGTAAACTGAAAGTCAATAGTTATGAGTTTTACGCTACAAAGCTGTAGCATAAAACTCATAACTAAAGTGCTAAAAAGTGGAGGACCACTTCTGCCGGCTTGGATGAAGACTTCTCCCGGCTTCGTTGAGGATGGGTGTCCGGTCTTCAAAACTGTAAGTGGATCTTCGGGGGTTAGTGTTAGGTTTTTTTAAGGGTTTATTGGGTGGGTTTTATTTTTAGATTAGGGTTTGGGCACTTGAAAAAGAGCTAAATGCCCTTTTAAGGGCAATGCCCATCCAAATGCCCTTTTCAGGGCAATGGGGAGCTTAGGTTTTTTTAGTTAGGATTTTATTTGGGGGGTTGGTTGTGTGGGTGGTGGGTTTTACTGTTGGGGGTTGTTTGTATTTTTTTTTACAGGTAAAAGAGCCAATTTATTTGGGGCAATGCCCTGCAAAAGGCCCATTTAAGGGCTATTGGTAGTTTAGTTTAGGCTAGGGTTTTGTTTATTTTGGGGGGGGCTTTTTTATTTTGATAGGGCAATTAGATTAGGTATAATAAGTTTAAATATCTGATAATTTAGCGCTGCGGAATCTGTTGGCGCTCTACAAATAACCGCTAATAATAAAAAAATTAAAAAAATCTTTTTTTATTTTGTGTAATTTAGTGTTTTTTGTTGTTGTAATTTTGGTAATTGTATTTAATAAATTTAATTTATTTAATTGTAGTGTAAGGTTAGGTGTTAGTGTAACTCAGGTTAGGTTTTATTTCCCAGGTAAATTTGTATTTATTTTAGCTAGGTAGTTAGTAAATAGTTTTTAACTATTTACTAACTATTCTACCTAGTTAAAATAAATAAAAACCTAAGATAGCTACAATGTAACTATTAGTTATATTGTAGCTAGCTTAGGGGTTATTTTACAGGTAAGTATTTAGTTTTAAATAGGAATTATTTAGTTATTAATAGTAGGTTTTATTTAGATTTATTTTAATTATATTTAAGTTAGGGGGTGTTAGGGTTAGACTTAGGTTTTAGGGGTTAATAAATTTAGTATAGTGGCGGTGACGTTGGGGCGGCAGATTAGGGGTTAATAAATGTAGGTAGGTGGCGGCGATGTTAGGGGCGGCAGATTAGGGGTTAATAATATTTTACTAGTGTTTGTGATGCGGGAGTGCGGCGGTTTAGGGGTTAATATGTTTATTATAGTGGCAGCGATGTCCGGAGCGGCAGATTAGGGGTTAATAAGCATAATATAGGTGTCGGCGATGTCGGGGGCGGCAGACTAGGGGTTAATAAGTGTAAGATTAGGGGTGTTTAGACTCGGGGTTCATGTGAGGGTGTTGGGTATAAACATAAATTTAGTTTCCTCATAGGAATCAATGGGGCTGCCTTACGGAGCTTTACGCTGCTTTTTTGCAGGTGTTAGGCTTTCTTTCAGCCGGCTCTCCCCATTGATGTCTATGGGGAAATTGTGCACGAGCACGTAAAACCAGCTCACCACAGCTTTCAGCAGCGCTGGTATTGGAGTGCGGTATGGAGCTCATTTTGCTTTATGCTCACTTCTTGCCTGTTAACGCCGGGTTTTTGCAAACCTGTAATACCAGTGCTGTAGGTAAGTGAGCGGTGACAATAACTTGCAAGTTAGTACCGCACCCCTCATAACGCAAAACTCGTAATCTAGCCGTAATAATGTTACATGCACAATAATTTAACAGCAGGTGTTATTGCTTGGCATTTGCTATGAACATACTTTATGTACCTTTAAGTTAAAGACATGGATACCGTGGGATTTTCAAGTAGATTTTCAAAATAGTTTTACAGAGCTTCATGAAAGCAAAAGCTATGCAGCCAAACTGAAGATAAAATGATGAAGTAAATGTTAAGGATGGCTTAATCATTAAAACATTAAAGTAAAACTAAGACATTTGAGCTATTAATGATTTCATTTAATTTTGAGTAATTGCATAATTAACTTGTATAAACCTCCAAGCACTATATTGCAATATAAATGCACATACATTTAGAAACTCATCTAAAAGTACAGGTTATAAACGTGTGATTTTAACTTGATTAAAAGTGAGTGAAACTCAAAAAATAAATGGCGCTCCATTCGTAATATACCCAATTATCTGTATTTTTAAGGCACAGGTCAAACTTTTTCTAAGTTTACTGGAATCTAATTATAATAAAAAGATCTTTTAAAAGAAGACCTAGCAGCTTTAGTGTTTGACTTACGCTGTTAAAGGGACAGTCTAGGCCAAAATAAACTTTCATGATTCAGATAGAGCATGTAATTTTAAACAACTTTCCAATTTAGTTTTATCACCAATTTTGCTTTGTTCTCTTGATATTCTTAGTTGAAAGCTTAGCCTAGGAGGTTCATATGCTAATTTCTTAGACCTTGAAGCCCACCTCTTTCAGATTGCATTTTAACAGTTTTTCACCACTAGAGGGTGTTAGTTCACGTATTTCATATAGATAACACTGTGCTCGTGCACGAGACGTTATCTGGGAGCAGGCACTGATTGGCTAGACTGCAAGTCTGTCAAAAGAACTGAAAAAAGGGGCAGTTTGCAGAGGCTTAGATACAAGATAATCACAGAGGTTAAAAGTATATTATTATAACTGTGTTGGTTATGCAAAACTGGGAAATGGGTAATAAAGGGATTATCTATCTTTTAAAACAATAAAAATTCTAGTGTAGACTGTCCCTTTAATTATTGATGCAAATGTATGCTAATGAGCATGGACAGTATTTATTTCGAGACAAGTTGGCAATTCTATGTACAGTGGCCAGGCAAATGGTCCTTATAGCATATTTTCACTGGCATATATTTCAGTATAATGTGTTTACTTCGGTGCAAGCTGAATTCAGTTGAAAGGTTTGTACTATTTTTAATCTATGAGTTTTTTTTCTGGGTACCATTGCCTTAAAGGGACAGTATGCACCAATTTTAATTTAACTGCATATAATAGACACTACTATAAAGAATAGTATGCACTGATACTGATAAAACCTTTTAAAAACGTACTTAGAAGCTCTCAATTTAGCACTGATAGGGGTAGGCTGGGATGCCCACTAAAATTGGTTGAGAAAGCAGAAAGAGAAGACACTCCCCCCCCCTGCATATAAATAAGACCCAGAATACAAACAAGCAATCTGAAGTCTGTATACATAAGTATACATCTAAAACGTTGGGGCTTGGTTAGGAGTCTGAAAATCAGCACAATGTTATTTTAAAATAAGCAAATCTATACATTTTTACAAAAACACACCCAGATGGGTTTTATAAATGGATCATTTACAACAAATTTATGCAAAGAATAATATCTAGTGTACAATGTCCCTTTAATTTGATACACAAGAATTAATATCTATGAGGAGGAGAAACCTGATTTAAACTTAGCAAGACAAAATTCTCTACACACAGAACTATAAAAAGGCAATGTTAAGACTCGATACATCTCCGAGTCAGATCTCTTTTTTCTCTCCAGATAGAAAACTGTTTTCTATACTTCAGAGTTTCCAGACTTCACTGAGTTCTTTTTTTTTGTTAAAGGGACAGTATACTGTAAAAAGGGACAGTATACTGTAAAAAGGGAGAGTATACTGTTTGCAGACTTCACATTGCTTCTGTTTGTTTAATGGGTCTTTTCATATACAGGGGAGGGGGGAGCGGGAAGGTTTGCTCTCAGCCCCTTTCAGGGGGTGTCCCAGACTAACCTCATTAATAATGTTACACTGGGAGCTTCCAAGTAAGTTTTTAAAAGGTTTTATACTGAATTTTATATCTGTATCTGTGAATATTTTTCTTTATAGCAGTGTCTATGACATGCAGGTAAATGAAAATTGATCACATGTAAAATACAATCACATGTAAAATTCCATTTTTGGGGGGGGAGACAGTGTAGTCAGGAGAAATATACCTGAGCTAAATCATGGATGTGGATAAATCATGAAATCACAGGACAATCTGTTATAGCATGACACAGTCTATCAGTGATAAAGTGTGACAGCAGGGAATTGGTCTCATGAAGAAGCGAGAGACTTCCTGGTGCTTGATGATTGTTCCAGTGAACAGGTGTGGTGCTAGAGATATCCGGTGCACATGGGCGGTGGTGAGGTCAGTAGCATAGGGACGTAGGCCAGAAACAGATTGAAGGATTGGTTTATTGCTTCTTTTTTTATGAGGCACAAACCTAAACAATGTTTTGTGAATCAGAACTAAAAAGGGCTTATTTAAAAGGGACATTAAACCCACAACTTATCTTTCATGATTCAGATAGATCATTTGTGTTTAAACAAGTTTCCAATTTACTTTTCTTATCATTTTTGCTTCAATCTCTTGGTATACTTTGATGAAGGAGCGGCAATGCACTACTGGGAGCTAGCTGATCACAATGGTAAGCCAATGACAAGAGGCATACATGTGCAGCCACAAATCAGCAAATAGCTCCGGGGTTTTGAGCCTACCTAGGTATAATTTTCAACAAAGGAAACCAAGAGAATTAATAAAACTGGATAATAGAAGTAAATTGGAAAGTTGGTTTAATGGCATGTTCTATATCACTGGTTTTCAAACTTGTCTTCAGGCCTCCCTAACAGGCCAGATTTTGAGGTTATCTGAATTAAAGCCCAGGTAAAATAATCAGCTGATTAGTAAACATGGTTATTTTACCTACTCTCAGTCAATGTAATCCTGAAAATCTGGCCTGTTAGGGAGGCCTCAGGACAGGTTTGAAAACCAGTGCTCCATATAAACCATTAAATAAATATTTTGGTTTTTATTTCCCTTTACATTTTCTTTTCTGCTACAGATTTCTATCTCTCATGAGAATGCCAAACTATGTCTCTGCGCTTCGTATATATAAAAAAAAGTATGCAATATACTTTCATTATTTGTTCTGTCCCCTTTTCCTGTAATTCCATTATGAATTTATGAGCTTTTCAGTTCCTGTTAGAAATGGAAGTGCAGAACACTGTTAAATCCAGCACAACCATTGGCTGCACACTCTAGTGACCTATGTATAACTGCAGAGAAAGAAACCTAAGTTTCAACATGGTAGCTCCCACTAAAACTTTACACTTATTTTGTCAATATTTAAACAGCTAAAGAAACTTTAAAAAATACATCTGCATGTTATTCTCAGACTAATCTTTTCTTTGAATGCTTCATTCTATCTAGCATTCATTTTGGGCCAGATTACAAGTGGAGTGGTATTTTGCATTTCAGCTATAGCGTTAGAATTTAGATTTTTGTGCTAGTCGGGTTGCGCTGGGATTACAAGTTGAAAGTAAACTGTTTGTGCTCTAGCGGTAACCCAACTAGCGATAAAAATCCAAAATTAGAATATTGCATGCTCGTTCATGTATTCCCCCATAGAAGTCAATGGAGAAAAAAAAGTGGAAAAAAACACTGCACTCTCGCGCAAACACCATCACATATTCAAACCCGACATGAAAATATAAATATATTTCATATTCCAATGTCATTTATGTTATGGAATATGCTCTATTTATTCAGAATTAAATATTTCTACATATATCTGATGTTTTTTTTAAACAAATATATATTTTTTACCTATATATATAGCAGACTTGAAGTAAAAAAAGTGTGTCATTGTGAACCTCATTTGCATATCTTACCCAGAATCCTTTGCTGCATTGGAAACAATGTAATTCAGACGTTTTCTGTGGGGAAAAACAAGCCTTGTGGCCTGTCTAGATTTGCTACTTATTTGGATAATTTCGTTTGTTATTTTTTGTAATGGTAGGTTTTAGTGTAAGACTGCTTAGGTTTTATTTCGCAGGTAAGTTTGTATTTATTTTAGCTAGGTAGTTAGTTAATAGTTAATAACTATTTACTAACTAGTCTACCTAGTTAAAATAAATAAAAACTTACCTGTGAAATAAAAATATATGGCTTTGGCGTTGCTTTTTGATAATTAGAAGGCCGCTAGATGCCGCTGCGCATCACACGTGTAGTGAAGGGGTTAATTAGGTAGTTTGTAGGAAGCGTGCAGGGTTAAATTTTAGCTTTAGTGGAGAGATCAGCCTCTCACCTGACACATCAGACCCCCTGATCCCTCCCAAACAGCTCTCTTCCCTACCCCACCACACAAATGTCCCCGCCATCTTAAGTACTGGCAGAAAGTCTGCCAGTACTAAAATAAAAGGTAGCTTTTTTTTTTTAGCATATTTACATATGCTGCTGTAAAGGATCCCCCCCTTAGCCCCCAACCTCCCTGATCCCCCCCAAACAGCTCTCTAACCCACCTTCTACATTATTGAGAGCCATCTTGGGTACTGGTAACTGTCTGCCAATACCCAGTTTACAAAAAAATTATGATTTTTTTTTCTGTAGTGTAGCTTCCCCCCCTCAAAGATTTTTACACTTTAGTTTTTAATTTTATGTAACAGTTTTGTTTAGAAAAACTCATAACTACTGCTCTCAGATGGCGGTACGGAACCTGTCGTTATAGGGTGTAATGCAAGCTTTTTACCCTCACTGCAAAACTGTAATGGCTGCGCTATGGAAGTCCCATGAAAAAACATAATTTTTACGAGTGCGGGACTGACGTTGCGTTATAGGCTAAAAGGCTTGCGGTACAGCTATACCGACACGACTCGTAATAGCTGCGTTACTGTTTTAACGCTGAAATGACCATTTTTTCAGCGTTAAAAGACGAACGAATTACAACTTGTAATCTACCTGTATTTATCTTGATTTGAAAGCAATAGCAGCTCAGATGGACTCACCTTAAAAAGCTTGGAATCCATTTTCCTGGTCTCCTTTGCTGTGGCCAATTAGAGACAGATGTAAATGAATTTGTGATCTCAGCTATCCAATCACTGTGTAGAATGTTGCAGGCTGAGGTAAATTTCCCCATACTTTGGAGAAACTGGAACTAACACAATTTTAAGAGGTATTTTAGAACAAAAGCAGGCAAAACAATTCATAAAAAGTATAATACAATGTTGCTTTATTTTACTTAAAGTGATGTCAAATCCAAGCGTAAAAGAAACACTAGGATTTACCATCACAAAAAATAAACGTTAGTTTCTCTCATCGTTTCGTCAAACATAATGTTAAACTCACTCTATCTATAAGGAAAGAAGATCGCTAGAACAACGCCTCCGGCTGCTCACGACACAGTGCTTAAAGGGACACTAAACCCACAATTTTTCTTTCATTAATCAGATAGAGAATATAATTTTAAACAACATTCCAATTTACTTCTATTATCTAATTTGCTTCATTCTTTAGATATATTTGTTGAAGAAAAAGCTATGCACATGGGTGAGCCAATCACACGAGGCATCTATGTGCAGCCACCAATCAGCAGCTACTGAGCCTATCTAGATATGCTTTTCAGCAAAGGATAACAAGAGAATGAAGCAAATTAGCTAATAGAAGTCAATTAGAAAGTTGTTTAAAATTGCATGCTGTTTCTAAATCATGAAAGAAAAAAATAGGGTTTCATGTTCCTTTAACTAAACATTTACAAGAAGATCAAATGTTTAGTTTAAAGGGACATTATACACCAATTTTCATATAACTGCATGTAATAGACACTACTATAAAGAATAATATGCACAGATACTGATATAAAAATCCAGAATAAAACCGTTTAAAAACTTACTTAGTAGCTCCCAGTTTAGCTCTGTTTAAAAGGTTACTGGAACACCCACTGCAAGTGGGAAATAACAGACACCCTCCTCCCTCCCCCTTCCTCTGCATATGAAAAGACCCTTTACACAAACAGGAGCAAGCTGGAGTAGGTATACGTCAGTATTCTCCTAAAACTTTGGGGCTTGGTTAGGAATCTGAAAATCAGAGCAATGTTATTTAAAAATAAGCAAAACTATCCATTTAAAAAAAAAAAAAAAAATCTGTATAGGCTATATAAATGAATTATCTACAAAACATTTACGCAAGAAGAAAAATCTAGTGTATAATGTCCCTTTAATGTCCCTTTAAATAGGAAATTTGAATGTACATAAAAGTACATGCAAATACCAGAAATACATTTGCATAGGTGAATGTCTCTGCTGTAAATTTCTTTGTGCGCTAATAGTGACATATATTACAGAACCATTAAAGGGATACTAAACCCAGATGTTTTTCTTTCATGATTCAAAGAGAGCAGCAATTTTAAGCAACTTTCTAATTTACTCCTTTTATCAATTTTTTTTGTTTTTAATAAATAAGAACAAAGTAAAAAAGTAAAAAATAAATATATTTTAAAAAAGTTAAAAAAAAGCACAAATCCAGCTTAGCACCCAGGTGGGAAATGGCTTAGCAGCCAAAGGGTTAAATACAGTAGAACTGCATAATCCACAAACACACAATAAAAAGCAAATGCAAAAGCACTTTCTCTGTTTTTCAAATTACCAGTAGATTTTGTTTTCTAAGAAATTTCAAATGTTGCTTCTAATTCTCTGCCCACTGTGTCATGTGACCGCCATCAGCCAACTACAGACGTGTATACGTAAACACTGAACTCTTGCGCATGCTCAGCAGGAACTGGTGCCTCAGAAAGTGTGTGTATAGAAAGACTGAATCATGAAAGTTGAATTGTGACTTTAGTCTCCCTTTAAGTATGTATTTGACTTGTACTTGGCTCTTTCTAAAACTATCTTTAGTGTCTACATAAACAATATGCAGTATGTTTACTTATGGCAATAGAATTCTAAAACTGTTCAAGGTTACATTTTATTTTGTATCGCCTGTGTCTATTTTCTGCCTTTTGTTGATGTTAAGAGAGCTTTTGATTGTATATTCCTTCCGCATAAGTAGGAAGAACTACATTGCTGATTTAGGGCTAGATTTATCAAAGCTGAGGCTACAGGGGCAAGTATACGTGCCACAGCTCGTCTGTGCCGGGGCAAAATTACCCGCAGGTAATCAACATTGCACACGAGCGCAATTTTGCGCTCATGTGCAATCCCACCTCCAGCCCGTGCACAGCAAATCACGCGCAGGCAGGAGCTGTCAATCTCCTCAGTCTGACTCGACCGCAGAGATTGAATTTCGCCACCTTAGAGGTGGAGAAGAGCTTAGGGAAGCAGCTTGATAAATTACGGCGAGCAAGTTCTTGTGAGAACTTGCAACCGTAGGGGCTTAATAAATCGAGCCCTTAGTAGCTGCTTCTTGCCTGGAAAAAAGGTTTTAATGAAAGCTTTTTTCCCATTAGTGCATGTAATTTTTGCATTGCTATTTATAACAAATTATTGTAGTGTTTACATTGTTTTTGCAAATTAAGAGCCACAAACTGTTAATTAAATCAGTCGGCGTAAAGTATATGAACATGCAGTCATGCATTAAAGGGACAGTCAACCCAAAAATTACTGTAACTTATTTAGATTAGTTAAATAACGATCTTTACAGTAAACTGTAGCCCATTTTTCATCTAAATAAACTTTGGCAGAAAATACACTTACTAGATCTCATCTGGCCGTTTTGAAATGGCTGCCTGACCCCTCCTTCTCTGACGTCTCCCAAAAGCTCCCAATAGTACAGGATCCTTTCCTTTTGTCCCTTCGCGCTCCTGTGTCTCCCTTCATTCAGTTCAGTAAGACACTCATATGGCACCCCCCTCACTTCACTATCTCCCTCATTCATCCCCACGACCGCAATTTCAGCTCTCTAGCTGTTCGTACCTGGCACTCACTGCCTCTCATCCATGCTGTGCACTGTGTGTTTCAGAGAATAAGAGGCAGTGAGTGCCGGGCAGTGAGTGCCGGGCAGGCGGCGATGTGATGTGGGTCTGTGAGCCTATCACCCCCTCAGGAAGTACAATTAGAGCGTTTGGAGAGGGAATTTGCCGTGCAACTGCAAATGTCAGAGGCTGCGCAAAAGCTTAGCCTGGCTGCAGAGCAGAGTGTGTGGAGATAACTGTAGAACAGCGGCGGAAAAGGAGGCTGGTGTATCTGGATGCGCTGCGAACGCTACAGGAGCTGGAGGAGCAAAGTAACAATATGTGGCGTATACTTGGCTTGAGGACAACACACAGAGTGCCACACAACTAACCTGATGAATTAACATACAGTGCAACACATATTAAGAACACATATATAGAACACTACACATGTGTTGCACTGTGTTGCGCATCCAGACTGTAAAATTGTTTTTCCTTTAAATGTGTTTCCAATTATCAATTTTACCTGCTGGAGTGAATAAAACGATTTACAATTAACTAATTTACCTTTATTATGTCACTGGAAATAGCTGCCTTTGCCTGTTGAAATCACCACCTAAGCTACAAATTTCAATACTGTTTTATTGACAATAGAAAAGCTACGTAAACAAGGTTAGCAGAAATCAACCTCCCAGTCAGATTGGGATAGAGAGATCTGCACATTTGAAAATTGATGTAGCATTCTTGAATACAATAGACACTTATC
The DNA here is from genome assembly GCF_027579735.1 of Bombina bombina. Taxonomy (NCBI): domain Eukaryota; kingdom Metazoa; phylum Chordata; class Amphibia; order Anura; family Bombinatoridae; genus Bombina; species Bombina bombina. The sequence continues at coordinate 154,201,918 of NC_069509.1, forward strand.
AGCTGCTTGCCTGAGTACATTGACCCTCAACGCTTGTGTCTGTTTGGGACCAGCAGTGCTCTGAGGCCCCAAACTGGTACTTTAACTCTGTGTTTAAACCTCATTATGGGGGTTACACACAGTCTTGCAGGGCCAGTAGTGCTAAATTACATGATTTTACAAATTAGAGAATGTTATATTTCCACTTAAAAAAGGGACATCAATTTTTTGGGTACAACTACTGTACAGCAGCGTGGTTACCACTCACACGCACTCAAACAAATTAGATAATAGAAGTAGATTGAAACGTTGTTTAAAATTATGTGCTTTAAGTTTTTGGTTTCATTAATATTTTTTGTGTATATAATAGCCACAAAATGATGCCCCATACACATAATGATATCATCTAGTTATAGATGCATCTTAGCCAGAACTGATGCTGTAATATATGTGAAGGAGCACAAAACTAAAACAAGAAGCCTGTTTAACTTTTTATTTTAAAGGGACATAATACTCATATGCTAAATCACTTCAAACTGATGCAGTATAACTATAAAAAGCTGACAGGAAAATATCACCTGAGCATCTATATGTAATAAAGGAAGATATTTTACCTCACAACTTCCTCAGCTCAGCAGAGTTAGTTCTGTGTAAAAAGTTATACTTCAGTTACTGCCCTGCTGCAGGTAAAAAAAAAAAAAAAAAAATGAAAAAATCAACTGCAGCCAATCAGCATCAACAGTGCTGAGGTCATGAACTCTTTTACTGTGATCTCATGAGATTTCACTTAACTCTCATGAGATTTCATTGTAAACTTCCTTACACTGAATAGGGAAATAAGATGAGTGTGCACATAAGCTCACTCCCTTAGCTGTCCCGGGACAGACATACTGATTTGCTGCTTAGAAGTCCTTTACAATGGGATGTGGCTACTGAGAAACTTTTGAGGTAAAATATCTTTCATTTTTACATAGAGATGTTCAGGTGATATTTTCTAGTCAGCTTTTTACAGTTTTGCTGCATCACTTTCAAGTGTTTAAACATTTGGGTATCATGGCCCTTTAAAGTAACATGAATAAGCTGAGACACAATACTATATAATACTATACTATATAATAGTACTATATATTATAGTGCTGCACATAATACAGCTGAGAGTAAATAAAAATAGGAAAAGATTTCTAACCATACCCAGAGAAAGAGAAACCTTCTCAAAAAAGGCCAAGATTAGATGATTCCCAAAGATGGTATATATATATATATTATTTTTTAAACAACTGTTTTTATATGGGTCTCTTAAAGTCTTATTAATCTATATCAGTAAACTATATTTTCCAGTACAAAATTGTACCTATTACTCTCAAACCCTTAAATGTAGGGGAAGGTACTGCAGTGGAATTCTATTTTGACTATTATAGAGGACAGAAAAAAAGACTGCAGGTCAATGCACCACTCATACATCTAGATTATGAGTTTTGCGTTGCGGCTTTTAATGCTGAAAAAATGTCAATTTCAGGGTAAAAGCAGTAACGCCGCTATTGGGAGTCATGTCGGTATAGATATACCGTAAGCATTTTAGCCTGTAACGCAACGTCAATCCCGCACTCAAAAAAACGTCAATCCCGCACTCAAAAAAATGCGGTGAGGCTAAAATGCTTGCATTATAACTATACCGACACGATCCATACCGCCGTCTGAGACCACTAGTTATGAGTTTTGCGCCACAAAAATGTTTCACAAAACTCATAACTAAAGTGTTACAAAGTACACTAACACCCATAATTTACCTATTAACCCCTAAACTGCCACCCTCCCGCAACGCAAACACTATATTAAAGCTATTAACCACTAATCTGCCGCCCACCCACATTGTGACTATTTAATAAAGTTATTAACCCCTAATCTGCCGCCCACCCACATCGCCAACACTATTTAAATATATTAACCCCTATTCCCCCGCACCCAGACATCGCCGCCACTATAATAAAGTTATTAACCCCTATTCCGCCGCACCGCGACATCGCTGCCACTAAATAAAGTTGTTTACCCCTAAACCTCTGGCCTCCCACATCTCCACCACTAAATAAACCTACTAACCCCTAAACCGCCACCCCCCTACATCGCAAAACACTAAATTAAACTATTAACCCCTAAACCTAACACCCCCTAACTTTAAATTAAAATTACAATATAGCTCTATTTAAATAAATAAAAACTTACCTGTGAAATAAATATAAACCTAACATTAAACTATAAATTAACCTAACCTTACTGTTCTAATAAAATAAAAAATACTACTAATTAAAATATATAAGTTCCAAATTTAAAAAACCTAACACTAAGAAAAAAATTTAAAAATCTAAATTACAACTAAAAAAAACCAAATCCTACGAATAATTTAAAAAATCTAGGTTTATGAAAAATTAACACTAAAATCACGAAAAATAAAAAACACTAAGCTTACAAAAAATAAACAAAATTATCAAAAATAAAAACAATTACACCTAATCTAATTGCCCTATAAAAATATAAAAACTAACCCCCAAATAAAAACACCCCCTAGCCTACAATAAACTACCAATAGCCCTTAAAAGGGCCTTTTGTAGGGCATTGTTCTAAAGAAATCGGCTCTTTTACCTGTAAAAAAATACAAAGTCCCCCCAACAGTAAAACCCACCACCCAACCAACCCCCCAAAATAAAAAACCTAACTAAAAAAAAAAATAAGCTACCCATTACCCCTAAAGGGGCATTTGTATGGGCATTTAGCTATTTTGCATTGCCCTTAAAAGGGCATTTAGCTTTTTTTCAAAGCCCAAAGTCCTAATGTAAAAAAAAAAACCTAACACTAACCCCAGAAGATCCTCTCACAATTTCTGAAGTCCGGACATCCATCTCCATCCAGGTGGCGAGGTCTTCATCCAGGCGGCGAGGTCTTCATCCATCCCGGGGGCTTCTTCTATCTTCATCCCGGCGGCGCGGAGCGGTGCCATCCTGAAGTCGAAGACATCCTACTAGGATGATACCTACTGAAAGGATTTCAGTAGCTCTCATCCTATTGGCTGTTTTGAACAGCCAATAGGCTTTCAGAAGCTCTCATCCTATTGGCTGATTTAAATTTGAAGAATAAAATCAGCCAATAGGAATGCAAGGTACGCCATTTTGAAACGGCTGCCTTACATTCAACTTCAGTGTTTGTTTGGCGACCGTATGAAGAGGATGCTCTGCGCAGGATGTCTTCGGCTTCCAGGATGACTCCGCTCCGCGCCGCTGGGATGAAGATAGAAGATGCCCCCGGGATGGATGAAGATCTTGCCGCCTGGATGGAGATGGATGCCTGGACTTCAGAAACCGTGAGTAGATCTTCTGGGGTTAGTGTTAGGGTTTTTTTTTTTAGATTAGGGCTTTGGGCTTTGAAAAAGTGCTAAATGCCCTTTTAAGGGCAATGCCCATACAAATGCCCCTTTAGGGGCAATCGGTAGCTTAGGTTTTTTATTTTGGGGGTTTGGTTGGGTGGTGGGTTTTAATGTTGGGGGGACTTTGTATATTTTTACAGGTAAAACAGCTGATTTCTTTAGGACAATGCCCTATAAAAAGGCCCTTTTAAGGGCTATTGGTAGTTCATTGTAGGCTATGGGGTATTTTTTATTTTTATAGGGCTATTAGATTAGGTGTAATTGTTTTTATTTTTGATAATTTTGTTTATTTTATTATTATTTTTGTAAGCATAGTGTTTTTTTTATTTTTCGTGATTTTAGTGTTAATAATTTTTGGTAAACTTAGATTTTTTAAATTTTTCATAGGATTTGTTTTTTGTTATTTTTAGTTGTAATTTAGATTATTTTTTTTCTTAGTTTTAGGTTTTTTTTTTTAATTTGTAATTTAGATATTTTAATTGGTAGTATTTTTTATTTTATTAGATTAGTTAGGTTAATTTATAGTTTAATGTTAGGTTTATATTTATTTCACAGGTAAGTTTTTATTTATTTAAATAGAGTTATATTGTAATTTTAATTTAAAGTTAGGGGGTGTTAGGTTTAGGGGTCTATAGTTTAATTTATTTTTTTGCGATATGGGATGCCGGAGGTTTAGGGTTTAATGACTGTTGGGGAGCGGCGGAATAGGGGTTAATAACTTTTATTAGTGTCAGCGATGTCGGGGGCGGCAGATTAGGGGTTAATAACTTTATTTAGGTGTCGGCGATGTCGGGGGCGGCGGATTAGACTTGGGATTTATGTTAGGGCGTTAGGTTTAAACGTAACTTTTTTTCCCCATAGACATCAATGGAGTTGCGTTACGGTAATTTTCATTCCACGATCATAGGTTTTAGTTTTTTTTTCTAACACTCTCTCCCCATTGATGTCTATGGGGGAAAGCGTGCACGAGCATGTCAAAGCAGCCCTTGGATTTTGTGCTGTATGGAGCTTAACTCCACCATATCACACGCACAAGGAGGCTTTTCAGAAACTCGTAACGGCATTGTTATGGAGGGTGAAATAACGCAAATTTTGTTGCGTTCGTTTTGCACCCTGTTTAGCGCAAAAATCGTAATCTAGGTGATAGTAAGTCAGCTTGTGCTCTGGTCTAGGCAATCACAGTATAATATGTAGGGAGTGCCGAACAAACATTATTTATATTATTATTATATATTATTTATATTGCAATGATCTGATCCTTTAAATTAATTATGTATGCCCCTTTAAGAGATTATAGATGATTTAATGGAACCCTTTTATTATAATGCATTTTTTTTATCTTTTATATACTGTACAACTTTATCTATGTTCAATTGTTATTTTACACATTGAGACTATTGAAATAAGTCTTGATTTCCAATCTTGCAATATGATTGTAATGGATATTTTGTCTGCAAAAGTGGAAAATCAGCATGAAAATATTCAGTTAATGTGAGTCAGTTGTTTGAGTACTGTAAAACTGGCGTTATCTCTCTTATCTCCAACAAGAATTTTCTTTAAGGAAGTCTGATATCTAGAGGATATTTTTCTGTTAAACCTAATAAAGCTGTGTGTTTTGATTTTTTTTCTCATTTGTTTCCACAAACATTTCCTCTGTATATTAACTAATTCATGGCTGACAGATATTTTTATTATTTTTACTGTATGATCTGTGGCTGCCAGACCACAGAAACCTTAACAAAAATGCACATCAGCCACATTCTAATTATTTGAATATAAAGACAGCACAGCATTTAATATTTATTTGTACAAAAATCATCACATACTTCATTAGAAGTCACTCACTTGTTTAATCTGCTCCATAAAATGACATATAGGTTAGAGTTGTCTCACTGGATAGTGCTTGCTTTTTTAAAGAATGGTACAGCCGCTGCTGGCCTGTGCTGTGTAATAGAGCACACACTAAGGTCTGACTGTGTGCCCTGCAGTATTGTAAACAGTTATCCCGGGCCCCTCTCGCTCCCATTCTGGGCCCCTACTGCTCCCATCCTGGGCTCCTGCTCCCATCCCAGATCTTCCTAAATTCCTGGGCATCTCCAACAGTCGCATCTGCTGCCCCCCCCCCCCCCCCCGAATGGCGGACCTCCAGAGTTGCATTTGCGAACTTTGAGAACGTGGTAGGTCGGCCACTGGCTGAACCCAAAGGAATGACCCTCAGCATGGCTGGAAGCTATCGCCTGCTAGCCTGAGCCACTGTTATAACAAACCTGCTTCTTGGATACTGCAACTTTCAGTAACCCAGTAGAGTAACATAGCATAACCTGGTGGGATATAAAAAGCCTATAAAAAAGGCCTGATTAAACATAAGAATCTAGAGAGTGAACTAATTCTATCCATCCTGTTGTGGACAAAACTATGAATGGGGATAGGTAGTCATGTGATCATTTTATAGGTGTGGAAATCTGTCGACGCCCACTCTGGGGAGGGGAATCTTACTTGGTAAGTATTGGTCTAGGAAGGCCAAGCTAATGCTATATAAATAGTTTATTGCTCCTTTATAACACACATTTATTAAATGCTTATATAAATGTGATATATGTATTCAGATTAATAATCACTACAAAATATGAACTAAATGGATAAAATAGTGTTTCAGGTATTTAAAAGACATATTATTCAATTTTCTAAAATGTATATATTTATACAAAAGAGAAGCAGACAAATATGGTAAAGTATTTTTGCTTGTAAAACTTTTAAGTGAAAACTGTATACATTTAAAGAGAAATTAAAGGGACAGTATACTGTAAAATTGTTTTTCCCTTAATGTATTTCCAATGACTTTTTATACCAGGTGCAGAGTATAAAATGTATGAGAACTTGCATTTTCAGGTTTATTTGTGTATATGAAGTAGCTGTTTTTTTGCTTTGAAACCACAGCCTATTACAATGGGTTGAGCTTGCAGGTTAAATCAGATCTTATTATGTTATCACTTTTTGTACACACACTGGCTTCCTTATATCTTATATTAGTCTGTAAACCAAAACACAATATTTAGAAAATTATAATTTTATTAGCTATCTCTTCTACACCCCACCAGGAGTGTCATTTCTTCTGATGGCTATGTTTATATTGCCTGTTAATAGCCTGGACTTAAAGGGACAGTCAAGTCCAAAAAAACAAATCTATCACTTTCATGATTTAAATAGGAAATTTATTTTTAAACAACTTTCCAATTTACTTTTATCACAAAATTTGCTTTGTTCTCTTGGTATTCTTAGTTGAAAGCTAATTCTAGGAGGTTCATATTCTAATTTCTTAGACCTTGAAGACTGCCTCTAATCTGACTGCATTTTGACCACTAGATGGCATTAGTTCATGTGTTTCATATAGATAACATTGAGCTCATGCACGTGAAGTTACCCTGGAGTGAGCACTGATTGGCTGTCAAAAGAACTGAAATAAGGGGACAGTTTGCAGAGGCTTAGACACAAGGTAATCACAGAGGTAAAAAGTGTATTTATATGACTGTGTTGGTTATGCAAAACTGGGGAATGGGTAATAAAGGGATTATATTTATTTTTAAACAACATAAATTCTGGTGTTGACTGTCCTGTTAAGTATAGAAACTTTCAGCAGAGGTGGGTATACCACAGGCTAAATCAGCTATTTCAAATGCCAAAATAATGGTAAAGGAACTACTTTTAAACAATTTAATACACTCCAGCAGGTGAAATGAATAATTGGGGACAAATTAAAGGGGAGACATTTTTTGGATAAATTAATTCCCCATAACATTTTGAATTAAGCAAAATAAAAGTACTTTGCATTTCACTTAAAGGGCCATAATACCCAAATGTTGAAATACTTGAAAGTGATGCAGCATAGCTGTAAAAAGCTGACTACAAAATATCACATGAACACCTCTATGTAAAAAAGAAAGATATTTTACCTTAAAAGTTCCTCAGTAGCCACATCCCATTGTAAAGGATTTCTAAGCAGCATATTAGTATGTCTGTCCCGGGACAGCTGAAAGGATGAGCCTCGTGCACTCTCATGTTATTTCCCTATTCAGTGTAACAATGAAATCTCATGAGAGTTAAGTGAAATCTCATGAGATCACAGTAAAAGAGTTCATGACCTCAGCACTGCTGATGCTGATTGGCTGCAGTTCATTTCTTCATTATTATTTTTTTTTACCTGCAGCTGGGAGCAGCTGAGTATAACTTTTTACACAGAACTTACTCTGCTTAGCTGAGGAGATTGTGAGGTAAAATATCTTCCTTTTTCACATAGAGATGCTCAGGTGATATTTTCCTGTCAGCTTTTTACTTTTATACTGGATCAGTTTCAAGTGATTTAGCATATGAGTATTATGTCCCTTTAAATAGGCTTACCAGAAGTCCCACTTTTACTGGGATTGTCCCTGTTTAGAGGCGCTGTCCCAGTGTCCCACCCAGTTGTTCATTCTGTCCCAGTAGGGTTGCCACCTCTGGGTTTCAAATCATGTATCCGGGTTAAAGACCGCCTGAAACCCGGGTACATTATTCAAAATGACTGCACTATGACTCTCCAGCATAGTTGGATGCTGGTACGTTGTTACATACAGCCCTGCTTAGCTTAGAGTCTATGTCCTTCAAAGTTTACATTTAGTAATACAGGCTGAGTGAGCAGCATAGGGTTTTTTAAATTTGTAGGGCTACTTGGTTTATTTTTCTAAGAATTTAACACCCCCCTTCGACCCCTGGTGACCTCACCGGTGATACACATTTAGGGGAATCATATGAGTATGAACAGGAAGTTCATACAGGCAGGAATGGCGTGGATCTTGCTTTACTTCATGCAGAATAGCATTTTGGCTGTAATCTTCCTGCATTATGGTATAGAGTAGCCTCTTAAACAGGTTTAGCAGGTACGTGTTTCTTTTTTACTTATTTCATTCAATGTTGTATTAATGCCTTATCAGTATCCAGTTCTGTTCCTTGATTAGACACATAAAACACATATTACACTGCAGATATTAAATTGTGTGATGTATATGCTTTTCACTATTTTATGAAATTGATAATTATGCTTGATGTTTGGCATTATTTAGAATTAGATATGTGCAGCGTCGAAAAATTTGGTTCGGTTCGGTTTGGATCGATTCAAATTCGGAAGGAATTGAATGAATTCGTTTCGGATTCATTCGGATTCTTTCGGATTCGTAAAAAAATTCGATTTGAATCGATTCGGAATTTCGGTAAGTGTTAAGGGGATATGCTGTGTATTACACTAGTATACTGTACAATACTAGTGTAATACACGGCCATCTGAATCTACCGAATAAATTCGAAACGATTCGGATATATTCTGTAGATTCGGCACTTCCGCAATTCGGAAATTTGAATCGATCCGAATCTCCGAATTCGACAAATTCGTCCGAATTTCGATTCGGACCGAATCGAATCGCACATGTCTATTTAGAATCTGAGATTTAGATGAATGATTTATTTGCTCATGTTGTGTATGGGTTGCCATGACAACGTAATGGTGCCTTTTTCACTAGGGGGTGGTGTTATGGTCTATTTAAACTGTGTGATTCACTTGTTTGACTGAGGAAGGGTAGAGTATCCACAAAACATTACGCATATAAAAGCTACCCACTTTAAAAGGACCGGTAATAGCCACGCCCCCTTGACCACACCCCCAAGGGCACCACACCAGGTGGTCCCAGTTTCACCTCTAAAAATTATGGTAAGCCTACTTTAAATGATTTATTATGTATACTTTCCTTGTCATTAGGAAATTGTAGTATTCTCACTCCACCCTATGTGCATAGTTTTTTACCATAGCTTTTATAACTACAGCCCAAGGGCCACAAGTGACCCTCCAAGGGATTAAAGGGACAGTCAAGTCCAAAAAAAAAACTTTCATGATTTAAATAGGGAATGTAATTTTAAATAACTTTCCTATTTACTTTTATAACCAATTTTGATTTGTTCTCTTGGTATTCTTAGTTGAAAGCTAATTCTAGGAGGTTCATATGCTAATTTATTAGACTTTGAAGACTGCCTCTAATCTGAATGCATTTTGACCACTAGTGGGCATTAGTTCATGTGTTTCATATAGATAACATTGAGCTCATGCACGTGAAGTTACCCGGGTCCCTGGAGCGAGCACTGATTGGCTAAAATGCATGTCTGTCAAAATAACTGAAATAAGGGGGAAGTCTGCAGAGACTTAGATACAAGATAATAACAGAGGTAAAAAGTGTATTTATATAACTGCGTTTGTTATGCAAAACTGGGGAATGGGTAATAAAGGGATTATCTTTCTTTTTAAACAACAAAAAAATCTGGTGTTGACTGTCCCTTTAAGCAGAAAACAAACTGATCAGTAAATTGTAAAAAAAAAATTAATTCCATATACATCCTTAGGTAATTAAGCAAATGATATACTATAACAAATGTCAGTTCAGGTAGTATATACAGTTAAATGAAAATTCACTAAAAGATATAAATTTCCTTTGTATTTAGCTAAAAATGTGATTTATAAACTAGTTTTATTTTGCGTTGTCATCTTTAGCATAAATGGGAGTATAATGAATTGTAGTCTCTGCTTAATTGTTCCAATTGTAACCATCTGTATAGAGAAAAAAGTAATTCATGTCTGGCCCTCTATATCACCTTCTTAGATTCTTGCACCTGGGCCCTGTGGTTTCTAGTTACGCCTCTTTAAACAATGAAATGTATATTGCATTCCGTATTTGGTTAGAAGCATTATTAATATACACATTCTAGCCAAAACACATTTGTTATCACCATTTCAGGACAAACGAGTTATTAACAGAATACATGTTTAACCCGACTGTTTCTCACCCCAGTGCTTAGCAAATTTGAGCTTTTTTTGGTTACTTACATTTAAATTACTATTGTAATCAAATTTCAGTGTGTGACCCACACAAATTATATATTGTTTTTTTCCGCAGGCCCAGCAGATTCACAATATGCCATTATTATATTTATATTTCATGGCATGCGAGAAAGCTGCAGCCAAAGCTGCAAAACAATGTAGAATTTTTGAGCAGATTTTAGTAAATAATATTGGAAATGACCCAGTGACCACTGCTGTTACTGTGATCACCTGACTAAATTGTCATCAAGAGAAGCCACGTGGGAAATAGGGGATACTTTTTTTTTTTTTTTGCAAGGTGATTACTGTTTATTACAATTATCAGCTGACTATACAAACAAGAGAGAGGACTTATCTACTGGGAAATACCATTTATTAGGTCTCTAGACATAAACATTTTTTTTCATGGTGCATATACAGTACTATTGCAAACCAGATCACTGTGTGTTTAGTTTATTTTCAAATGATCTGGTTTACCGTACTGCTCAAAGACCGCCATTTAAAAACTTTACTTTTTCAAATGAGAGGTCTTGGAGCTTTGTAGCCGCTATGGTAGCTGAGATTGAGGGGTTAGAAAAACCTACTCCTATCCAGCTCCTTAGCAGCTATCGGTGACTCCTCCCATAGGCCCTTTGTAACATCACCATGTGCGTACGTAGTGACGTTGGCCAGCTCTCCCATGAAGCCTGATAGTGCCGCACACTAGGCCAACGAC
>NC_069509.1:154217918-154230418 GCF_027579735.1 Bombina bombina
TGGAACTCTGAATATAGATGGGTCACTATGGATGTATCAGCATTGTATACAAACATACCCCACCAAAAAGGAATTGAGACACTCAGATATACATTAACCCCTTAATGACCGGACCATTTTTCAATTTTCTTACCCTTAATGACAATGGCTATTTTTACATTTCTGCGGTGTTTGTGTTTAGCTGTAATTTTCCTCTTACTCATTTACTGTACTCACACATATTATATACTGTTTTTCTCGCCATTAAATGCACTTTCTAAAGATACCATTATTTTCATCATGTCTTATAATTTACTACAAAAAAAATAATAAAATATGAGGAAAAAATGGAAAAAAACACACTTTTTCTAACTTTGACCCCCAAAAATCTGTTACACATCTACAATCACCAAAAAACACCCATGCTAAATAGTTTCTAAATTTTGTCCTGAGTTTAGAAATACCCAATGTTTACATGTTCTTAGCTTTTTTTGCAAGTTATAGGGCCATAAATACAAGTAGCACTTCGCTATTTCCAAACCACTTTTTTTCAAAATTAGCGCTAGTTACATTGGAACCCTTATATCTGTCAGGAATACCTGAATATCCCTTGACATGTATATATTTTTTGTTAGAAGACAACCCAAAGTATTGATCTAGGCACATTTTGGTATATTTTATGCCACCATTTCACCGCCAAATGCGAGCAAATAAAAAAAAAAACTTTACATTTTTCACAATTTTAGGTTTCTCACTGAAATTATTTACAAACAGCTTGTGCTATTATGGCACAAATTGTTGTAAAAGCTTCTTTGGGATCCCCTTTGTTCAGAAATAGCAGACTTATATGGCTTTGGCATTGCTTTTTGGTAATTAGAAGGCCGCTAAATGCTGCTGCGCACCACACGTAAATTATGCCCAGCAGTGAAGGGGTTAATTAGGTAGGTTGTAGGGAGCTTGCAGGGTTAATTTTAGCTTTAGGGTAGAGATCAGCCTCCCACCTGACACATCCCACCCCCTGATTCCTCCCAAACAGCTCTCTTCCCTCCCCCACCCCACAAATGTCCCCGCCATCTTAAGTACTGGCAGAAAGTCTTCCAGTACTAAATAAAAGGAGGGTTTTTTTTTTTTTTAATAAAAAAAATAAAATATTTTAGCTGTGATGGACTCCTGCCTTAGCCCCAACCTCCATGATCCCCCAGCTCTCTAAACCTCTCCCCTATCTAATTGCGGCCATCTTGGGTACTGGCAGCTGTCTGCCAGTACCCAATTTGCCCAAAAACAAAAGTATTTTTTGCTCTTTTTCTTTTTTTTAGGTTTTCTGTAGTGTAGCAGCCCCCCACAATACCCCTACCCCCCTCCCAGATCCTTTTATATTATTTAAAAAAAAAATCTTTCCCCCCCCTTCCCTCCTCATTGGTGTCAGTGGCCAGCTAATGCGCGCAAACGCTCGCACACCCACGCGCACGCGCGCCCCCCCGCACGCTCCCAGCACCCGGCGTGCACATTGCACTTCTAGGAACCGGATGCCGGGTAGCGATGGGCCGCCCCCCCGCCTCCCTGTTGCGCTCCCACCCACCAACGAACCGGCACCATCGCTACCGGTGCAGAGAGGGCCACAGAGTGGCCCTCTCTGCATCAGAGTCTTCTAAAAAGGTATTGCAGGATGCCTCCATATGGAGGCATCACTGCAATACCCTGAGAGCTGCTGGAAGCGATTGCGATCGCTTCCAGCACTCTCTTAGACAACTGACGTACCAGGTACGTCCATTGTCATTAACTACTTGTTAATGCATGACGTACCTGGTACGTCAGTTGTCATTAAGGGGTTAAGGGAGAAAACCAATTTCTCAGATAAACTACAAACAATCATTGTAAATAGTGCTAAATTTGTTCTGGAGAGAAATTATTTTGAATTTGAGGGCGAACATTACCTCCAAATCAGTGGTACAGCAATGGGGACCATTATGGCCCCCAGCTATGCCAATCTCTATATGGGATACTGGGAGGATCAATTTATTTATAACAACAACCAATTCAAGGACAATATTGTGTGGTGGGGCAGATTCATTGACGATATTATACTCATTTGGAATGGTAGTGAAGACTCCATTAAAGAATTTGTGAATTTTGCAAATGCAAACTCAATGAATCTGTCCTTCACACACAAAACAAATCCCTTGGAAATAGAATTTTTGGATCTTGTATTCTTCCACGAAGAAGACAAGATATTAACAAAACTGTACAGGAAAGAAACTGACAGTAACGGTTATCTTCCAGCTGACAGCGGACATCATAAGTCTTGGGTTCGAAATATCCCTTTCGGGCAGTTTCAGAGATTGAGAAGAAACTGCTAGAAATTAGAAGACTATGATAAGGAATCTAACATATTAAAACAACAATTTGCAAGTAAAAACTACAATACAAAGATTGTAGATGCTGCATATATAAAGGCTAGAAATTTGAATAGAGAAGATCTTTTAGCAAAAAATCAGGGGGAATACGAGAGACTAAGAACATAGAAAAAACTAATAATACTAAAAGAAGAATTAGAGATCCAGGTTTCATCACCACATATAATGAGGCCGCCCCTGAAATCAAACAAATTTTAAAAAAATATTGGCCGGTCCTGAAACAGGACAAATTTATAAAGAATAACCTAGGGGATTGCCCTATAGTAACTTTTAGAAAAAATAAATCTCTAAAAAACATACTGGCCCCCAGTAAATTAAAAGGAAAAAAACATAAAAAAAACTGGCTACAAAGTAACAGTCAAGGATTCTATAAATGTAACCGCAAAAATTGCGAAGGTTGTGCACACGCGTATAACGGGAACAAACCAACACATGTGGTTCAATCCAAATCCAACAATAAAAGCTGCAAAATAAACACTTTAACTAACTGTAAAAGTGAGTTTTGTGTTTATTTATTAGAATGCAGCTGTGGACTCCAGTATATTGGTAGGTCCAAAAGAGTCTTCAAAACGAGACTATTAGAGCATATTAAAAACATTGAAGCTGGCTTTACAGGACATAACCTTTCAGAACACTACAGAAAACATCATCAGAAAGACCCAAAATGTTTAAAGGGAACGATCCTTTAACATATCCCACAAAATCACAGTGGGGGAGATAGAGTTAGAACATTGAGACAAAGAGAAACCTACTGGATACATGCTTTTAACACCTTGCATCCAGGAGGGCTCAATAAAGATGTAGATATTGTAGCATTTTTATAACAACAATCGTTATAATTTATAAAATATAGATGCTGTGGGCAAAAAATCCTTACAATATCAATACAGGTCTATATATTCATACATATATTTAGCTAGATAAAAGCATAGCATCATTGCTCTAAGAGAAAAAGCTACTCATAGGCTACACCCTTTGTGGAAAATAAAATAAAACAAATTAAAATGAAATATAGATTGACCATTCAGAACAGATGATAACATACTACACATAGGGCTTTTTGGTTGCTTATAGTCAGTAGCAATATAATTTGTTAAACAAACCATTGATACACTCGATTTCCCCAGCAAGTTCCCTAAAGAAGAATTTAATACACCTATGGTTAAATATGGTGAAGATTTTTTTGCACTGTATATAACAAATTCCCAGTGAAAGTTAATAATTATGGAGACAATCTTTATCGATATTAATATTCACACTAATATCATGAAATGCATGTTTATAGTTATTTTCACGTCCGCTCAGACAATTGACCACTGAGAGTATTTTTAACATTTTTCTAATCATCTTTACATCTATTTAGATGTTAGTAAAATATGCGACATACTTGAGTATAACACTTTTAACTAGGATAATAAAAGTTTTTCAAGTAAATTCACACTATACTATAATGAATTTTTAAACATGCCGTATTGGAAATAATCTGATTCTTTCCGTATATGATTCTTTCTTATTGAAAAAAAACCCGGATCATAATAGGGGTGTAACAAAACGGACCAATGGATGAGCAGCCGGTTCACACACCCACCCTCCCCGCTAAGCGGGAGTTTTTAAAATGGCCGCACTAGACCAGATTCAACAATGCCTCTGAGGAAGAAGTTTTAAACTTTGAAACGTGTAAGGCTGAGTGTTGAATCTGGCTGCTCATCCCTAGTATTACCGATACAGTGGCTGTGTGGGATTCTGGTTAATCCGCAACCACTATAAGTTTTTACATGCTCATACTTTTTTCTTCTATACATGACTGCTAGAAGATATTTTACAAACATCACATACTACCAAAGTGGAAACTTTTATCACAGTGTGGGACTACGGTCCTTTTAAATGAGATGCTATATTGATACCTCATACAAACTGAGGTCTCGTTTGTGAGTATCATTCTCTTGCTGTAAATAAATTCGTGTTACTTTTAAACAGTATTATGCTATGTGCCGTGTCTGTTTCCTTTATATAAAACGTTGGAGTTATTAAAGAGGCAAAGAACCGTTGCCGACATCAGCATTGGAGATCCCGGGGAGTGAAGAGATTTGAAAGAGACTTCGCGCTTTGGCTCCAACTGACGAACCAAAAATCTATCTGAGACAACGCACAGGATCACAAGCTTGCTACCGGAGGATCAGCGCAGAGGCCTAGTACGTCCAAAACGCCTGTTCCTTACCTCATACGATTGAGGTCACCTAATGTGAGTAGCCTGTGAGGCCATTTGGGATTGTTGTCATTCTATGTCTGCATTACTGAACGTTCAATTGGAAAATAGAACACCCTTGTTTTTTAAGACTTTACCAGCATATTTTGGAACTTTATATTCTCTACATATTAGTAACTGTAATATTGAAACAACAGCTGATAAATCATATGTGTTTATTTACTTCTTAATAATTATATGGAAACGTAGCAACGCGCTCTCTGTAGGAATCATTGCTTGAAACATTTATGCCATAATACTGTCACACTAGGTGTATTGAAACAGTACACTATATATTGTGAGATTAGCGCTGTGTAGTGAACTCTACTTTGTTTTTCTCTATACCAATACGGTGTGATCACCTGCAAGGGTAGTGTGACCACACTCTTTCGTTTACTCCAGCAGCTTATTTCATACTGGTGTTAATATTTTTTGCGCCTCCAGTGTGGCCCACACCTAGGTGTGGCTCACATTACGAAAACCCTTTGCTTCTGATATATATATATATATATATATATATATATTTATAAACACTACAAATGTATATACACACACACACACATATATATATATATATACTGTATATATATATATATCTTTATAAACTCTACAAATGTATGCATACACATATGTTGCTACGGTCTGATAATAAAGAAAGCTACACTTAGAGAACCTGGTTGAGTACCTCCAAAAATGGTTGCTTCTGTTGCAGTAGTTGCATTACCTGTGGAGGACTAACCCAGAGTACACATTTCCTGCATCCCTGGACCAACAGAAAATTCCTTATTAATTATAGGATTACATGCACTACGAAGTTTATTGTGTACTTGTTACATTGCCCATGTGGGTGGTTCTATGTGGGTAAGACCCAGGATGATCTGAGGACCCGAAAGGCAAACCACAGCTCATCCATACGAGTAGCCATTAAGAATGGTGCATCTGATCAACCGGTGGCCAGGCACTTTCTGGAATTTAAACATGCCATTTCGGACCTTAGATACATCATCATAGACCACATTCCAGCAAAATCCAGGGGTGGAGATAGGGCTAGGAGCCTTCAACAAAGAGAATTCCGTTGGATCTTCAACTTGGATACCCTTATGCCTAAGGGTTTAAATGTACACCTGGATTTCCAGTGTTTTTTTGTAGTGAGGTCCTAACATATCTACATAACCTAAAGTAATATGGATAGAATGGGATATTGCAGTTAAAATGATAGTTTTAGGTAAGACTTGCTGTCTAGTCCATAGTCTGCATTTAATATCAATGCTTTAACAATAGGATTATAATGTACAAGTATTGCTAGTGTTTTCTATTAGGAGGTATTCCTCCATTGTGCCATCAAGGGATAGTGTATGTGTGGTGATTTGGGTGTTTTGATTGTAATTGAGTAACATTGTCACATCTGCTTTGTAACAGTAATATAAATTTTGGCAGTGTAGTATTAAAATAAATTTGTATGGCTGGTTATGTTGCTATTATCATTAAGGATGACACTTTGCATGTATAATGTTTTATCACCAAACATTTCTGTAGGTTGCTATGGAGATATGCTATTGATAGAACAGGATAGTTGAAAACTCTTTCGTTAGAATTGTTTCGCTGGATTAATATGCTGTTTTGCTATAGGGACTAAGTTAGTCTAACAGCCGTAATTAATATACAGTAGCGTTTTTGATGATGAGGTGTATAGTTGCTTAACAATAGCGCTATGGTGAGGTGTTTTGAATGCACTGTTTCACTGTTTT
Source organism: Bombina bombina (assembly GCF_027579735.1). Classification (NCBI taxonomy): domain Eukaryota; kingdom Metazoa; phylum Chordata; class Amphibia; order Anura; family Bombinatoridae; genus Bombina; species Bombina bombina. The sequence goes on from NC_069509.1 coordinate 154,224,305, forward strand.
AATATGACTTTGCTATTTTAGGTCTTTTGTCCTGTATGTGTTGCTGTATGGTCTCCTGCGCATACACTGATACACCAGGAAGATGCTGACGGTTATTCACATGCGATCATGGTGGTGGGAGCACTATATAGGGGGATAAGGTAAGATTGTTTTATACTATTTTGGACGGGGGAAACCCCAAAAACATTTACCATTAAATGTTTTTTGCAAAAAACAGTGAGTGCTTATCTTTGGGACTGTATTCATTGTATTATGTTTGATTAGCACCCCGGCAGCTGCAGGTATGAGAAGTGTGTGCTGGATCCCATATTGGATATTTTATATATTTATATATATATATATATATATATATATATATACATACACACAGTATATATATATATATATATATATACATTTATTTATTTATATATAAACACTACAAATGTATACACATATATATATATTTATAAACACTACAAATGTGTGTATATATATATATATATATATACACACACACACATATATATATATTTATAAACACTACAAATGTATACACACACACACATATATATATTTATAAACACTACGGCCTAGATTTAGAGTTCGGCGGTAAAAGGGCTGTTAACGCTCCGCGGGTTTTTTTCTGGCCGCACCATAAATTTAACTCTGGTATCGAGAGTTCAAACAAATGCTGCGTTAGGCTCCAAAAAAGGAGCGTAGAGCATTTTTACCGCAAATGCAACTCTCGATACCAGAGTTGCTTACGGACGCGGCCGGCATCAAAAACGTGCTCGTGCACGATTCTCCCATAGGAAACAATGGGGCTGTTTGAGCTGAAAAAAAACCTAACACCTGCAAAAAAGCAGCGTTCAGCTCCTAACGCAGCCCCATTGTTTCCTATGGGGAAACACTTCCTACGTCTGCACCTAACACTCTAACATGTACCTCGAGTCTAAACACCCCTAACCTTACACTTATTAACCCCTAATCTGCCGCCCCCGCTATCGCTGACCCCTGCATTACACTTTTAACCCCTAATCTGCCGCTCCGTAAACCGCCGCCACCTACGTTATCCCTATGTACCCCTAATCTGCTGCCCTAACATCGCCGACCCCTATGTTATATTTATTAACCCCTAATCTGCCCCCCACAACGTCGCCGACACCTGCCTACACTTATTAACCCCTAATCTGCCGAGCGGACCTGAGCGCTACTATAATAAAGTTATTAACCCCTAATCCGCCTCACTAACCCTATCATAAATAGTATTAACCCCTAATCTGCCCTCCCTAACATCGCCGACACCTACCTTCAATTATTAACCCCTAATCTTCCGATCGGAGCTCACCGCTATTCTAATAAATGGATTAACCCCTAAAGCTAAGTCTAACCCTAACACTAACACCCCCCTAAGTTAAATATAATTTTTATCTAACGAAATAAATTAACTCTTATTAAATAAATGATTCCTATTTAAAGCTAAATACTTACCTGTAAAATAAATCCTAATATAGCTACAATATAAATTATAATTATATTATAGCTATTTTAGGATTAATATTTATTTTACAGGCAACTTTGTAATTATTTTAACCAGGTACAATAGCTATTAAATAGTTAAGAACTATTTAATAGTTACCTAGTTAAAATAATAACAAATTTACCTGTAAAATAAATCCTAACCTAAGATATAATTAAACCTAACACTACCCTATCAATAAAATAATTAAATAAACTACCTACAATTACCTACAATTAACCTAACACTACACTATCAATAAATTAATTAAACACAATTGCTACAAATAAATAAAATTAAATAAACTATCTAAAGTACAAAAAATAAAAAAGAACTAAGTTACAGAAAATAATAAAATATTTACAAACATAAGAAAAATATTACAACAATTTTAAACTAATTACACCTACTCTAAGCCCCCTAATAAAATAACAAAGCCCCCCAAAATAAAAAATTCCCTACCCTATTCTAAAATACAAATATTACAAGCTCTTTTACCTTACCAGCCCTGAACAGGGCCCTTTGCGGGGCATGCCCCAAGAATTTCATCTCTTTTGCCTGTAAAAAAAAACATACAATACCCCCCCCCCCAACATTACAACCCACCACCCACATACCCCTAATCTAACCCAAACCCCCCTTAAATAAACCTAACACTACCCCCCTGATGATCTTCCTACCTTGTCTTCACCATGCCAGGTTCACCGATCCGTCCTGGCTCCAAGATCTTCATCCAACCCAAGCGGGGGCTAGACATCCACTGAAGAAGTCCAGAAGAGGGTCCAAAGTCTTCCTCCTATCCGGCAAGAAGAGGACATCCGGACCGGCAAACATCTTCTCCAAGCGGCATCTTCTATCTTCTTCCATCCGATGACGACCGGCTCCATCTTGAAGACCTCCAGCGCGGATCCATCCTCTTCTTCCGACGACTAGACGACGAATGACGGTTCCTTTAAGGGACGTCATCCAAGATGGCGTCCCTCGAATTCCGATTGGCTGATAGGATTCTATCAGCCAATCGGAATTAAGGTAGGAATTTTCTGATTGGCTGATGGAATCAGCCAATCAGAATATAGTTCAATCCGATTGGCTGATCCAATCAGCCAATCAGATTGAGCTCGCATTCTATTGGCTGATCGGAACAGCCAATAGAATGCGAGCTCAATCTGATTGGCTGATTGGATCAGCCAATCGGATTGAACTATATTCTGATTGGCTGATTCCATCAGCCAATCAGAAAATTCCTACCTTAATTCCGATTGGCTGATAGAATCCTATCAGCCAATCGGAATTCGAGGGACGCCATCTTGGATGACGTCCCTTAAAGGAACCGTCATTCGTCGTCTAGTCGTCGGAAGAAGAGGATGGATCCGCGCTGGAGGTCTTCAAGATGGAGCCGGTCGTCATCGGATGGAAGAAGATAGAAGATGCCGCTTGGAGAAGATGTTTGCCGGTCCGGATGTCCTCTTCTTGCCGGATAGGAGGAAGACTTTGGACCCTCTTCTGGACTTCTTCAGTGGATGTCTAGCCCCCGCTTGGGTTGGATGAAGATCTTGGAGCCAGGACGGATCGGTGAACCTGGCATGGTGAAGACAAGGTAGGAAGATCATCAGGGGGGTAGTGTTAGGTTTATTTAAGGGGGGTTTGGGTTAGATTAGGGGTATGTGGGTGGTGGGTTGTAATGTTGGGGGGGGGGTATTGTATGTTTTTTTTTACAGGCAAAAGAGCTGAAATTCTTGGGGCATGCCCCGCAAAGGGCCCTGTTCAGGGCTGGTAAGGTAAAAGAGCTTGTAATATTTGTATTTTAGAATAGGGTAGGGAATTTTTTATTTTGGGGGGCTTTGTTATTTTATTAGGGGGCTTAGAGTAGGTGTAATTAGTTTAAAATTGTTGTAATATTTTTCTTATGTTTGTAAATATTTTATTATTTTCTGTAACTTAGTTCTTTTTTATTTTTTGTACTTTAGCTAGTTTATTTAATTGTATTTATTTGTAGCAATTGTGTTTAATTAATTTATTGATAGTGTAGTGTTAGGTTAATTGTAGGTAATTGTAGGTAGTTTATTTAATTAATTTATTGATAGGGTAGTGTTAGGTTTAATTATATCTTAGGTTAGGATTTATTTTACAGGTAAATTTGTTATTATTTTAACTAGGTAACTATTAAATAGTTCTTAACTATTTAATAGCTATTGTACCTGGTTAAAATAAATACAAAGTTGCCTGTAAAATAAATATTAATCCTAAAATAGCTATAATATAAATGTAATTTATATTGTAGCTATATTAGGATTTATTTTACAGGTAAGTATTTAGCTTTAAATAGGAATCATTTATTTAATAAGAGTTAATTTATTTCGTTAGATAAAAATTATATTTAACTTAGGGGGGTGTTAGTGTTAGGGTTAGACTTAGCTTTAGGGGTTAATACATTTATTAGAATAGCGGTGAGCTCCGGTCGGCAGATTAGGGGTTAATAATTGAAGGTAGGTGTCGGCGATGTTAGGGAGGGCAGATTAGGGGTTAATACTATTTATGATAGGGTTAGTGAGGCGGATTAGGGGTTAATAACTTTATTATAGTAGCGCTCAGGTCCGCTCGGCAGATTAGGGGTTAATAAGTGTAGGTAGGTGTCGGCGACGTTGTGGGGGGCAGATTAGGGGTTAATAAATATAACATAGGGGTCGGCGATGTTAGGGGTAGCAGATTAGGGGTACATAGGGATAACGTAGGTGGCGGCGATTTGCGGTCGGAAGATTAGGGGTTAATTATTTTAAGTAGCTTGCGGCGACGTTGTGGGGGGCAAGTTAGGGGTTAATAGATATAATACAGGGGTCGGCGGTGTTAGGGGCAGCAGATTAGGGGTACATAAGTATAACGTAGGTGGCGGTCGGCAGATTAGGGGTTAAAAATTTTAATCGAGTGGCGGCGATGTGGGGGGACCTCGGTTTAGGGGTACATAGGTAGTTTATGGGTGTTAGTGTACTTTAGGGTACAGTAGTTAAGAGCTTTATGAACCGGCGTTAGCCAGAAAGCTCTTAACTCCTGCTATTTTCAGGCGGCTGGAATCTTGTCGTTAGAGCTCTAACGCTCACTGCAGAAACGACTCTAAATACCGGCGTTAGGAAGATCCCATTGAAAAGATAGGCTACGCAAATGGCGTAGGGGGATCTGCGGTATGGAAAAGTCGCGGCTGTAAAGTGAGCGTTAGACCCTTTAATCACTGACTCCAAATACCAGCGGGCGCCCAAAACCAGCGTTAGGAGCCTCTAACGCTGGTTTTGACGGCTACCGCCGAACTCTAAATCTAGGCCTATAAATGTACACACACATATATATATTTATAAACACTACAAATATATACACTCACACACACACACACACATATATATATATATATATATATATATATATATATATATATATATATATATACGTATTTATAAACACTACAAATGTATATACACACACATACATATATATATGGAAAAAGAGGAAAGAAAGAAACCGGCGAGTCTCCAAGTGTGTAATAAAACAACTTTATTTGATAAGGAGGTAAAACAAAAGTGGTTTAAAACCCAAGCTTGGAAATAGTGTCTTACGCATTTCGGCAGGAGTCTGCCTTAATCATAGACCTACTAAGGGAGTGTAGGAACAAACCTTAAATACACCCCCATAATTAATTAATTATAGCCTGCTGTCCCAGTTAATTAAACAGAAGCTGTCTGTTTTAAAGTAACAGTCTACACATTATCCCCTAATAAAAAGAAAAGGGAGTCATATGATGAACCTCTGTCTCAATTGAATTTTACTGGTTCATAGTTAATGGATAACTGAAGTTTAGTTAGTTTAACCATCCAACTTATAGACTGTGCATATAATAACACATATATATATATTTATAAACTCTACAAATGTATACACACACACACACATATATATTTATAAACACTACAAATTTATACACTCACACACACACATATATATATATTTATAAACACTACAAATGTATACACACACATAAATACATATTTATAAACACTACACATGTATACATATATATCTACATATATATATTTATTTATAAACACTACAAATGTATACACACACACGTATATATATATATATATATATATATATATATATATATATTACAACAGAAAACAAAAAGTGCTGAAAAGGCTGATGGAAATAAACAGAAAATAGAACACAATGAACTGCAATGAACTATAAGATAACTGAGTACATGTAAATAGATTCTTAAACAATGTAATCTAAAATGATTGATATTTGGTGTTTTCAGCTCTTATATATATATATATCAAGAGCCTAATACACACAAATTTGAAAACATTTGATGGTAATGTACCAAGTGTCCAGTCGATAAATATAAGTAAATGAAGTTGAGGTTATAGTCACCAAATAAACCAGTGAAAGTTATTTCATACAGGCTCCAATATCAAAACCGCCTTGAATTCCAAAACGATAGTCTTAATAGTCACCACTGGTAGTGCCCTCCAGTGACATCCAATGTGGTTCAGTGAATTCCTCCTGGGTGCTGCTTCAATAGAGAGACAGGTTGCCACTGCTTCACCAAAAGGAACAGATTCTGT